>NC_041345.1:9426997-9726997 GCF_004354835.1 Perca flavescens | reverse complement strand
GTGGAGAATGTGAATGCATTTTTGATATATGGCCTAAACGGCTCCTCATAGCCTACTCCTCATCTCTGCATAAAGCTAGCAGCTCAAGGCTACATAAGTCTATAGCCTACCCTCGACGTTACACTTCCGGAATTGCCCCGGTGCTGCAGGAAATTCTGCTGGGTGCATGTATTTTCACCGACCGTCCGTTTCCTAACTCTGGTGGATTTATAAGGACTATGGTTAACTGCTCCTCAGATCTCAGCATGGTAAATTGAGACAGCTAGCTAGACTATCTGTCCAATCTGAGTTTTCTCTCGCACGACTAAAACAACTTTTGAACATACACGTTCCACCAAAACAAGTTCCTTCTTGAGGCTATTTTGCAGCAGCTCCGTGCGGAGCTTAGCACCTCCCATGATGATTGTGATTGGTTTAAAGAAATGCCAATAAATGAGAGCACGTTTTTCTCCCATCCCGGAATGTTGTGTGGACTAGCCAGACCCTCCTCTGCAGAGTGTGGAGGATGGTCTGGCAAAGTGAGACTAATGGCGCTGACACACTTAGCCGATTATCGGCCGTGAGACAGTCTGGCGAGGTCAGTGACGCGAATCTGTTCGGTGTGTCCCGTGCCGTCGTCAGTCTGGGGGGCTGTTGGCGTATTTTAGTACAATATGAGATTGTATTCTGAACGTCCGCCATGACAGTTTGGCTTTGAATTTCCGGAGAAAACAAACCCATGTGACACGTTCGTCCAATCAGCTGCCGGTTTTCATTTCCTGGACAACAATACAGATTAGCGCCGCCTGCTGTTATAGAGATGTATTACGTCTCTTCTCGTCTTTTTGATGTGTTCTGTGGCACTTTTTGGACACGGAGAGACTGATCATTTCGACTGGCTTTTCTGTCAACGGTCGGCCGTCGGCTATGTGTGTAAGCGCCTTAAGGCTACATACATACTCTGACTGAACTGGCGGTAGAGTTGCATTGTGGGTAATGTAAGGTTGAAGAAGAATGCGTGGAATGAAAAAGACAACATGTCAATACAGTCTAATACAATAGCTCTGCAATAAAACTTGTTTTAGTCTACTCCCATTGATATAAATGGGGTGGACACAATATGAAGTTCTTTGTCTTGTATTGCTTGTTTCATATTCCGTTAGTGTGTTTAAATTCTTATTAGACTGAATTTTCTGCAGTGATCTAATTTATTTAAAGTTGAAACACCAAATCTTGCCATATATGGGATTGCTCCACTAGCTGAGTGCAAAAATACTGAGCACACATGGAAATACTACAATGCGGAACCAAAAGTATTGCTGGAGATTTGTGTTTGTTTTAAAAGATCTGCAGTTTTAGCTGTAAGTCAGAAAAAAGTATATGTGTACGGCTTTCGTCAATGAGGTCAAAATTTTCTATCATATTCTATTGACAGTTAAATCCAAGGGGAATTCTGATAAACTGAGCAGTAACATGCGTCCCTATAAACTACTGTGCTGTATTGCTTACTACTATTCTACCTGTGAGACCTGTGAGAGAAAAAGTGATCACCAGTAGTTATACATGAAGAATATACAGTATACCGAATGCAGTACTTGTTTTAAACTTTGTTATTGTAAAATTTGGAAAAGAAATGTTGTATTTTGACTTGATTTGACACCATTTTATTGTTATAATGTTACTTCTGGTCTGTGTCTGCTAGTTGTTAAAATATGAGACAGAAAGAATCAGATGGCTGTTGGATTACGTTGAAAATATGAGATGATTCTCCAAACAGTCCTGTTCTTTCTCCTAGCGCTCTGTCACTCTGGCTTTAAGCCCATGCTCTTCCTGCCTTCCTATATCAAGCTACGGGAATGTGCATCGAGATCATATCAGAGTGGTGTCAGTCACCGACTTTGTCCGGCTGATGACAAAAAGCTGGTGGGGATCGACGAGAGAACTCTCAAGCTTACAGGAGTGCAACTTATGTGTGTGGTGTTTATGGCAACCGAGTTCAATCAATTTCAATTCACTTAAATTTTATTTATAGTATCAAATCATAACAACAGCTATCTCGAGACACTTTACAGATAGAGTAGGTCTAGACCACACTCTATAATTTCCAAAGCCCCAACAATTCCAGTAATTCCCTCAAGAGCAAGCATTAGCAGTGGCTATTGCGACAGTGGCGAGGAAAAACTCCCTTTTAATCAATACTCCATCTCTGATCACCAAGATGAGACAGAACGGTGTGTGCGTATTTGTGTGGAGGGCAGGGTTGATTGGAGGACAAAGAAAGAAAGAAATGAATAAGATGATGTCCAGAGTGGCGACTCTGTGGTTGACGCTGTGTGTTGAGGTCAGAAGATGAAATAGAATATGCAAACAATACATCGGTCTCTGTTCGTGTATGTTGTATGTTCAATCTATTTGAGATGTAGATTTGGAAAACCTTGCTGACACACAGAACCCATGGGCGAGTGAGTTCTTAAGGCCTTCATGAGTTTTTCGTCTCCCTGTGATCTGTTTGTACATCTATCTAATATCCTTTTAATGCAGTTTTAATTACATTTTGTAATTTAGGCACTGGGCTGTCGTGGAAGGGAGCTGTCTTCACGGAGCTAACCAACTTATTTGCCTAATGTTGTTTACTTTCTACTTCAGTTGTCAATTAAGAAATAAATTATTAGGTGACATCAGGAAAGTCGTGCAGGTTTGCTTTTGTAGTCAGCAGCCTTTTCCCCCCTGTTCAGTCAGGCCACTAGGATCCTAAGAGAGGACAATGCCCAAGACTGCCACACCCCCAAGCCCAGACCCCCACATTCTGCTTTATGATAAATCATGCATAAGAAGGAGCTGTTGGGATTACATTTTACTGGAATTGTACCTCGTATGATTTATTGTGACAAATAAAAATGATTCATGTAGCTGTTTATCTGCACACAGACTCCAGATGGAGCTGTTGACTGTGGTGGACTCAACATGCGTCCATGTGCTGCTAGTGCCAATTTATCATTTATTTACAGTGCTATCTTGCGCTACATCGTCAAAGTAAAGACAGAAACACTTGTTTGGTCTGTAGCAATAGCTGTCAATCCAGGTAGGCTACAAGGAGGTTTATGTGGATGTGATCGCGTTGAAGTGTAGAGGTTTATTCCTCGACGCAGAAGGTCCAGTGTTCGAGTCCGACCTCTGGCGGTTTCCTGCATGTCTCTCCTTCCTCTTTCATATCTCAGCTGTCCTATCCATTAAAGGCGGAATAAATCTTAAAAAAAAAAAAAAAAATATATATATATATATATATATATATATATATACACATATGTATATATATATATATATATATATATATATATACACACACACACACTACTGGTCAAAAGTTTGGGGTCACTTGAAATTTCCATTCCACTCCATTATAGACAGAATACCAGCTGATCTGAGTGGGTGGCTGATCTTTAATGCAATATCTACATTGCCCATTATCGGCAACCATTAATCCAATGTTCCAAAGGCACATTCTGTTTACTTATCTGATATCATTTTAAAAGGCTAACTGAGAAAACATTGGAGAACCCTTTTGCAATTATGTAAGCACATAATGTAATCTGAAAACTGCTGCCCTGGTTAAAAAAAACAATGCAACTGATCTCAGCTGGTATTCTGTCTACAATGGAGTGGAATGGAAATTTCTAAGTGACCCCAAACTTTTGACCGGTAGTGGAATATATATATCTGGGTCTGTTGAAAGAGAAAGCTCAAATGTCCAAAAGAGAGCAATAGAGCAATTTTTTCCCCACACCAAGCTCTTTTAGTGTTCATCAGTTTCATTTTCACAAAATCCACAACTAAAATTCAAAATAAATTATTAAAACTGAAGGAAACATTTTCCCTAATTTAGAGACTATTAAAAGAAATCCAAACTGAATATCACTCAAACATCAAAGCCATTCTTTTAGGGGCTAAAAATCAACATTTTAAAGGCATTTGAGTGTATATCCATGATTCCTTTTTTATTATGCGAATACATTGCAGTACTTAATATTTCTTCTAACAAAGCCCCTTTGTACTTTCCCCTCAGGGGCAAATCAGAGTAGTTAATTAGGAAGGACCGAAAGGCTATATTTAATTACTTAAGTAAAACAATTTGACAATTTTAATTATAACTTGCAAGGACTGGGTGGATGAGGAAATGATTTTCCAAAAACAGACATATCATTAAGCATTTAGGCAACATTAGGCTTTTACAGAAGTGACAGTGTCAGCCTGTATTTAACACCCATGTCTGCAGAAAGGGAGGATCTGCACAAAGTGGAAGCTCAAAATAACCACTCCAGATGTCAAGTGTGTACATGTTAGAGAAAAAAATAAAATAATTGGCAGCTTAGCCAGAAAATAGAGTAGCTAAGTGATACTGTTGTATCAATTAACACAAACCCTTATCCCCAAAGGTGAGTTAACATTTTGCAAAGCAGGAGGAAAAAATACTGACTGTCCTCAAATCTTTCAGAGAAAGGAATGACCCCACGGTGGGTGTCATGTACTAGCTGGTGGGATGGGAAACAGCAGAAGGGTTCTGACATTGGCCAGGTTCTAGTTTTCAAAGTGCAGAAATTAAAATATGTCAGAATATCATACATATAATCAAACCTAGATTACAAGATTTTGTAAATGTGTTTTTGAGTACAGGACAAGTTTCAACATTCTAAAAGGATGTTTGTGTTGATGAAAGACATAGTTGGCCCTTAGCATTAACACTTTATAAAGCATTGAGTGAGTTTTTGAGGCTTTATTTGAAATAACTTGTTCTTAAATTAAATCTGAGACATCTAATTGGTTGTCATCATTAAAAACAATTGCTGAGACTATCGAAATTATCTGAAATAACTTGTCATATTGGAAAGAAACACATAATAAATCTTGTTAAAAGGTACAACATGTTGACATAAACTAATTCTTGTGTTATTGTGCAGAAGTACAGGGGGGGCAGAGGCGACAGCCACGCAGCAGTAATAGATCTGAACATAACCCTCTGACAATTTGACAAGGAATATGTCACGCAGGAGCTCACATGCATGACATACATGCTTTCCACACGCATAAATTATTAGTATTATTAGATCCACCAGCTGGGCCATGGCCTTTGTAAGTGGATAACTGGGTTAGCTTGATTTGATTGTTGATGGTTTGACATGGGCCTGGATTTTTCGGTTCTTCGAAGCTGGCATGAGATTTACGTGGTGCTACTGTCAGAGCCCCTGAACTACTTTTTACATATATAATATACTGTAAAACAGTTTTTCTCCTGAAGAGAAAGTTATGAAGATGTTTTAAATAATGATGGCAAATAAATGTTCACCTAAAAGAGAAGATACAGTGGCCGAAGGCAAACGCGCTACAACCAGGTCCCAAAAACACTTCCATTGGGAGAAACGTGCTGCAAATAAAGAAAGGATGCATAGTAAAAAACACACAAACCTCAAAAACACATATAACAGAAAAATGCTGCTCATCCAGTCAACACAACAGAAGTTCTTCAGGCCATCCACATTTACAACATGACATGGCAGAAGACGTTGCTGAGAGCTTACATTTATTAAAGACTTGATTTTTCTTTCTGTCCTTTGTAAAACAGAAAATAATCCAGCAAATATACATGGAAAGTACATGTCAAACACATAGAAAGGAAATGCAAAAAAGTCATAAATCAATTACAAAATGTGGCCCGATGCGACTCGGGGGCAGACAAACAACATTAATTGACACTTATAGAGGGCCATATGAGATCAACAATATATTATGGTTGTATAATACCGTATATCCAGCTGCTGCTGAAGCAAAGACATTACTGCAAAAAGTGGATCAAATACAGTATAGAGCATTACGTTTATGTATAACAGCGATTAAGTCAACCCACATTGATGCAGTAGAAGAATAGAAGCTAATAGAAGCAGGAGAGACACAGCTTAAGTTAAGAAGAGACAAACTTGCACTTGCATACCGTTTGTTTTTTTCAATGTTTTTTTTATTTTATATATAAAATACCTATATATAATAAAAAGGGAAAAAAATTCAGCTTCTAGGTCTCTGAAACGTAGTAATCCACTGTTAACAACATTAGCATTACAGCTAAGACCCTTGTTTTTCGATGCTGTCCTCCCTAGAAAACTGCCACCATGAATCGTTTGTATATGCAGCAATTATAAGCCCTATTTACATTTATAGTGGTGGCGCCTTCTAGTGGCCGTAGTAATCATGACGGGAGAAAAGCAGGAAGTATGGTGACGAAGTATAAGCGCAACAAATTCCATGTAAGGAGGAAGGTTAGGGTGGTGGATGGGTCAAACAAACATAGGATCTTACCCAAGAGACCGGGATTCATGTCCTGTTTGAAAATAAAGGAAAGCGTTTTTTTTCCCGTTATGGAACAAACCGAACAAACGTGACAAACAGAGCAACGTCACATTCTGCGCCACGTGCGTAACCGGAAGTGAAGTAACATCACAAATGTACTGATTTGAACCCAAACCAAAATCCTTTTCTAAATTTAACTGAGTAGTTGTAGTGGTTTAGATATGAGGACAGAAAACGTGCCTGTGGGTCTTATTTCCTGCCACCGCTAGGGGCACTAATTTATGAAATGCTCCTGTGGATCGTATCAGAGTGTAGCAATAACCAACCTTTATCTTCACATTGTTAGGAGGACTTGTGTTCTGTACACAGTGTACAGTGCAATCATGCAGGCAGATTCACACACACGCACACACGCGCACACACACACACACACACACACACACACACACACACACACACACACACACACACACACACACACACACAAGCATGCACACATGCACACAAACGCAGGCCCACACATTTTTCAGATGTATTGATTTTTTCCAGTGACACTCTTGAAGTAGTGCCAACTAATTAGTGGTGATTACTTTTCATTGTGTCCTCCTCTGATTACTGCACAGTTGAATCAAATGTCACTAATGAGAGGGGAAGTTTAATACAAGATAATGACCAAAGAAAAGGAACAGAGTAGGTGTGAGTCTCAGTGACACACGCTCTATGGTTATCTCAGTGGATCACAGCATGCGGCTAGACAAGAATGTTGAAACACCGCTTGGATTTCAGGGCCACGTGTCAATAAACTGTGAATTGCCAACATACACATTACATGCAGTATACATGTAGTATACAATGATTTCAGCATAATTAAAAATATGTTGAGAAAAAGCATAGCTCTTGTTTCAGGCGGGTTTCAGCTTGCATGCTCAGTAAGAAATCATTTGGAAAACTGTGAAGACCTTATTACCACACTCTCCATTTAATGCATAATGAATGATAATGCTCACTTTCAGCTACTTTTGCAATCTCTTTTATATCATCCTGATGGGGGTGCTATAATTGAAGGTCAAGGTAATTTTAACTACAAAAGACCATTACTGCACCACAAGCCCAATTTTGCTAGAACATCAGGGGTGATGCATCTTGTCAGTGATTGTCCCAAAGGGCATCCAAATTATTTTCAGAGCATGAGGATGAAATGTTTTTGCTAACAGAAACCTGAGGCAGTAGGCAACTGGAGGTGGAATGCCATCTCCCTTGTTAGCAAATACCCCCCCCCCCCCATTAGCAGAGAGATTGGGCTTGTTTAGGTGAACATGTAAGTCTAGTCGGCCTGACTTTATCCTTTGTCTGACTGAGGATTGTGGGCACAGGATCAAAAGAGTTGTCCCCCCTTCGTAGAAATGATCAAATCAAGGGGACTTTATTAAAACTTAGAATGAGTAACAGGCTGTTATTAATAAGCAGTATCATGTTGCCTACCTGATCTAAAGCGATGTATTATGTTTGTTGCTATAAGTTAAGTAATTTATTCAGTTTTCTTCTTTACATAAAATCAGCCATGTAAATTAACTTTTGGTTGGTATAAATGAACTGAGGAACAATGTTACTTATTGTCCCAGTGGGAGAAATGTAAAACAATGTACAATTTTGACAATCAGAACAAGTTACAGGTAAAACTATATATAGCGTTTATTTAAATACATTGAACTTGGTTTGGATTCAAATATAAAAAAATATACGGCAAAACTTTACTTTAACTTTAAGTCCCCCGAATTTAGCATATAAATAAACATTTTGTAAATTGTTTATAACATACTACAATGTTGTTGTAAGCAGATATAAGTGTTTTTTATTAATTCTTTGTCAATAACGTCTCACGTGGAGGCTGGTATATAAACAGATAAAGAACGACTATATAGTAAAATATGTTTTCAAGGGAGAAATTATTATTGCTGACAAATACTGTACATTAAAAAAACACTTGTCCTTTTAACTGCGTACAACTACATTATTGTGTGTTATAATTGTTTTGTTTTTTTAAATGTTTATATACTATTTATGAATGCTAAATAGGGGGACTTACAGTAAAATGCTACCAAGAAGTTCTTGCACTTCGTGCCAACCAAATCAAAGCAGACTCTGTGTCTGACAGATACAGACGATTGACTTAAACATGCTCTGTCTTTCTGACAGACATGAGAAGAAAAGCTAAATTTCCACGCTTCAATTGCTCCATTTGACTCAAGTTCACTCACACAGATTGGTCTGCCAGGTAGCACAATAGCTACAGGATTACACGTGAGATTTAGGTGATGTCCTTTTAAGTTTCCAATTGGTTAAAAAAAAAGAAGAATGAATTGACGTCATACTTTTTCTAACTTTCTGGCCCTTCCTGCCACATCCCTGAAGAAGAAAAGAAGCTAAATAAGAAAAGAAGCAAAATAACACCTTGCAGCAAGTCCAACTCCATATGCTGCAGCTGCCTTTAGCAGCTGCAGCTGCCAGTTGATTAAAGGATTTTCTTTTTCACTTTTCCCACACATCCTTCCAAAGTCTGGAAATGTCTCACTGTCTCTACGCTCTGTTTGTCAGTGTCCTGCATTCAGTTTACATTGATCTGTTGTTATCTATAGGCAATTACTCATAGGCAGATTTGTTCATGCCACAAGGATTAAAGGAATAGTTTGACATTTTTCTTATTTGCTTTCTTGCTGAGGTTGAGAGAAGACCAATACCACTCCTCTGTCTGAGAGTGGTATCAATCTTCTATCTGCCCACGGTTCACTCTGCAAGAAATCAAAGAAGTATATTACCCAAAATGTCAACCCATTCCTTTGATCAGCAACTTGCTGCACCTATGACAAATGACAAGATGACAAGCATGAAAGTGAAAACAAAAATTGACATGCGGCATCATTTGACTATATGACACAGTGTAATATAGGAAAGTGTAAGCTCAGAATGATTAACTGCACTCTTTGATACCTCTTTGTGTATCAGGATCCAAAGTTCTATCAGATTATTTGCTTTTTTATTTATTTTTATGACAGTGTTACTATAGTTGTAATCATTAACTAACTCTACTCCTTCCCCCCCCCCAACATTTCATTAATGTAATCACTTATTTCTGTCAACACTTAATGAACGATATATTGCATTCAGCATTTGCATTATGTCTAACACAACAACATCTTAATTCAAACCCTGTGCAATTTGTTCTCAGTTCATGTTAGTTAATAAGTTAATGAGCAGCAGCTTCACTGGTTACTGACACAGAACACAAGGCGTATAGAGTAGGCAGTGTCCAAGGTGTAAACAATAACGTTGAAGATTGTCATGAAGGTGACCACCACCAGTTTATCCCAGGCACAGGGGTGGCCACAGATACTGGGTCTCTCATTGTTGCGGAAACTATACAGTGGCCAGATCACCATTGCTGTCAAATACATCACCGCTGCCAAAATGTTGTAGACAATCACAAGCTTGTCAAAAGAAAATGGAAAAAAAGAGGTCAGTTGTGTAATAGTGAGCAGGATTATGAGGATGGCGAAGATGAAGCACAACGAGTACACGGCCACGCACCATTGCAGTCCTGGAGAGTTAAATTGGCTTTTTTCCAGGGATGTGAAGATGAGACAGGCGAGGAACGTCTCCAGCATCTTCATAATGCCGGGCAATGTGGAGAGGAAGCCGCTCACCTGCCCACTCGGACGAAGGCGAGTTAAAGCCACCTCACCTACGTACACCCCGAAACAGAACCAGGACACCACAGAGGCGCCGATCTGGCGGTGGCAGGTCTTACAGGTGAAAAAGGTGGGGTAGATGATGGAGACAGCAAGGCACATGAGGCTCGCCAGCATTGCAAAGGCAGTGGTGAAATCATCCCAGGCGAAAGGTAATTTGGCATTGACGGTTGTGAACTCCAGGATGAGAATAAGAAGGGTGAAGAAGCAGCAGAAGCACCAGGTAAACATGCACCACGCCCAGTAGGGAGATGGGACGTGTCCCACTGTCGCCACCAGGCTAAAACACATACAGGCGAGGATGGTCGCCATTATTCGCATGATGCCCACAGGCTGGGTGAGTGCCCGCAAGTCAACACCGACCATGGCTGGATAGGATGAGTGTGTTTGACCTCAAAATAATGTTGTTTTCAAAGTCAGTTGATTCTACTCAGTGCATCCCTCAGTGCTGCAAGGCCTTGTTTTCCAAACCAGATCCTGTTGAAGAAATCCATGTATAGCCAAGAGCCCCGAGCAGGTGTGTTCTTTGAAACTGAAACTCAAAATGTGATGGTGTATATTCAAATAGATCATTCTGGGCTTATCTGTGCAGTTTATTGCCCCTGTCTCACTCCACGGATTGGATACTAGTTGGGTGTTGTCATCCTCATCTCACGCCACACACACCGGACTCTTGACCTCAGTGCAAGCCTTGTTCAGAAGATAATCTCAAACACAATGGAATGGGTGGTACTGTAGGTCACATCCTACGGAAAACTGCCATTATCCCGTCCTTGAGATCACTTGATTTATTGTTCGGGAGAGTTTGAAGGAGGCATTTTTATGGATAATGATTGTACGTACATACAGGTGCCTTTTCTTTTTTTAAATCTGAAACTATAGCATGATGTTTCAGTGTATTTACTCTACTGTTGTGATTCATTACATCAGTGTTTACATTTCCCGTATCCAAAAGCTAAATGTATGTACTATGACAACTCCCTTTTTTTACATTGAACCAAAGAGGAAAAACTCTTTTAAAAAACCACATATGTTTACAAGATCAACCCAACAGAAGCACTTCAATTCTAAAATAGATTTTATTTTACCGTCTTCTTTTCTTTCCTTCCTCCTCTTGATCATTCTCTCTCTCTCTCTCTCTCTCTCTCTCTCTCTCTCTCTCTCTCTCTCTCTCTCTCTCTCTCTCTCTGTCTTATTTTGTGTTTACAAAATCATTAAAATCTGCCTTCTCCTTTGTCTCCATTTTGACTTTGCAGAGAGCAGCAATGCCTTCGACTGGTCAAGGGTTATACAACTAATCTCCCAAGATATCATAAAGATAAGCAGATTGAGGTGTAGTCCAGACCAGTTACTCACTTGCTTAGGTTATGTTGTTGGAAAAAAAGGCTAAACATACAATTATGTGAACCACCTCTACTCTCTATTTCTTTCCTTTTATCATTTAATGTAGCAGCAAAGTAGAGTGGAGTTGTGAGAATGAAACCAATAGCTGCTGTGTGTTTCAGGATATGCACACATTGACACGCCTTTGCAAACATCATTTGAGAAGGACACGAGTTCCCACTATACCTGTTAACCATTGAACAAAGTATATAACTATTAAGCAGATTACTAATTGTATGAGTTTCATTCAGTCATGATTGTATTTTGTTACTGAGGTGCTGAAATAACCAAATAACAGTTACACCCATTGTGATGTAAGCATGCACAATTAACGCCACACTTTCATGACATTTTATTCATATTTCACACAGTGCGATCAACAAGAGAATGCACTAAATGAATTTGCAACCGAGACTGACATGGTTATAGCTACGCTGTATAAAAATAACATGATTAAGATGATCAAATAAAATTCATGGAAGAAAACAAAGGAAAAGAGAAGAGATTGGGATTACTGAAGTTAAAAAATTGTCCTCAGAGAATGCATCATCATGACAGATAAAAGTCATTCAGACCAAATCCACAACAGTGTGTTGGGTATATTATGAAAACAACAGTGAAATAAAATATGTTTCACAAAAGTTCTACAAGAGATGCTTTACATGCCATTATCCTGCTCAATCTTTGAGTTCTAGTGGACCTCCCACAGCTGAAACATGAGGCCTATTTACAACCTACGTTCTTCTGATGAAGAACACCAGCCTAAAAGAATAAACAGTATCCGCAATGTAAGCAGCAAGGTTGAAACAAGTCATGAAAGAGATGACCAGTAAATTATCCCAATAACATAAACCCACTGGGCAGTAACTGTAGCTCGGCCTGTTGCTATTATTCTTGAAGCTGTACACTGGCCAGACCACTGCAGCTGTGATGTACATCAACACGGCCAACACGTTACAGCCTGTCAGGACTTTGTCAAATGGTGCGGGAAAAAGAGACAGAAGGCGGCAGATGGTAAAAATTATGACAAGGACGGCAAAAATGAAGCAAATGCAGTAGACAGCAACACACCACTGGAGCCCTGGATACTTGGAGAACTGGTTGTAATCCAAGCAGATGAAGATGATGCAGGCCACGAAGGCCTCCAGAACCTTAAGGATGCCCGGGACCGTAGACAGAAATCCACTGATCTCACCAGGTTTAGCCCGGGTCAGCCCGACTTCAACGGCGTACAGGATGAAGGTCAGACAGGAAAGGACAGTGGCTGCAATCTGTTTGCCACAGCTGGAGCAAAACTTAATGAAGAAGATGGGATAGATGATGGATGCTGCCAGCACCTGCATGAGAGAAAGGTAAAAAATAAGGTGTGGAATGATTTCTTCTTTAGGATACTCTCTAGATGTTTATTTGACTCTGTGTAATTATACTGTATAGGAGTATGATTGAGAACTGTACTGTATAAATTTTTTAGCATCAGGAAATAGTACACATGTATATCTACAATAGCCTAATGTCAAAGTCAGTCAAATATGTGATTATCATTATCTGTTTTAGGGAGTTGTGGCTATATAGAAAGATGCTGTTGAAGTGTTTAAACAGGGCTTCTCCTGCTCTGTTATTTCATTGAATTGTAAGGGTGCAAAAAACAACATGAGCCTAATGAAATCTTGCGACTAGCAAACCGTCCCATGAACAACTCTTTTGGTTTATCCTGAACATACAGTATCTGCAGACAAAGACAAATAGCAAGATGGTAAAAAAAAATGGCACACACCATTAAAGTAGCCAACATGGCAAAAGCAGTAGTGAAGTCATCCCAGGAGATGGGCAACTTAGCGCTGAGGCTGGTGAATTCCAGAACGATGATGAGGAAGGTGACGCAGAAGCAGAAGCACCAGGTGAACATGCACCACGTCCAGAAGGAGTTAGTACTGTGTCCCACTGATGCCACCAGGCTGAAGGTTATACAGGTGAAGATCACCTCCAGTATCCGCACAATGCCCACCGGCACCGTTAATGTCCTGAAGTCCAGCGTAACCATGGTGATTGTATGATGATGTATGCTCCTGTGGTCGGTTTACAGTGGATTTGGATAGATAGTTAATGAAATAATCTCTTTTCACCAGCTTGTCTCCTCTATCCTTGTTGATTTAATGTTTTTCTTTGAATAGCTCTTTGGTTATTGTAAGTCCTCGCCCCTTGTTCTGTTAGTGCTGCGTGAATGACGGACACAGAAAGTAAGGTGAATGTGAAACCTTTGCCTTCTAACTTGTCACCGCCCTTGCACACCTTGAAATGGCTTCAAGTTATATGGAGTGTTTGTCTAGCGGGGAAGTATCTGTTGTTCACTTCCATTTTCCTTATCAGTTGTGTTCATAGGCAATAAAATGTTATAATGATAGATGATTTAACATGAACTACACCCTATGACAGCCTCACATTCACATTCGTGTTTGCTCACTTAGCAGCTTCCACACCCATCAATAGTTCAAATCTGTAAATGTGTTACGGTAAGCTTAAGAGGAACTGGGCTGTAGTGCTACAGAAAAATTTGAGATAGACAGTATCGGATGGAAGGATATTAGGAGATATTAGCGATTAGGAGATTTATTGGTCTTTCTTTGGATATGAAGTGTAGGTGTGAGATACTGCAAAAGACACAAGATCCAAGATTTAGTTTCAAAATGTTGCTTTTTTAAGACATGGACTGATTTACAAGGACTATAAATAACTGTTCCAAATTTAAAGCACTTTCTTGCAAACTGTTACACTCTGCTAACTGCTAACACACACACACTTTGATCATGCTATTTAACGTCTAAAGGCGAGTTCTGAATCAGCCTCTTATCGCAGACAGAATACTTATTCTGGGCCAAGGTAAACAATGGAAGACATGCAAATTGAAGTCCCCATTATCGATTTACATTTACCTGCTGACAAAAATATTGACAGTATAGGAGCCGTTTATCCATTTGTTTACCTTTGTGTTTATTTGGATGTAATATGTTTTTTTTTTACACTGGGTGGCAGTCACCTGTAATGGGAAGGCTAATGTGGCCAGGTGTGTTGCAAGTCAGGGAAAGCATACTGTTTTTTGACCGTGATCATGGTGTCTGCAGGTAGCGGTAACTAAATATGGTTAAACTATAAAAACTGTGTGATTAATGATGTACCTGGATTCAAGAAAATATATTTTTAAGCAATAAACAAAACGACAAAAAGCAAAATAAGTAAACATCTTGATATTGTTTGTATGTTAAACAGCTGATGCTTACGGCACAGAGAGTTGTAGTCCGCCGGCATTGCAACACCTAGAGTTACTTAGAGTATTGAAATAGCTTACACTGTAGAAAAGCTTAAGTGTTCTAAAAAAGAAAGAGAATTACATACCTTTTAAACAGTTTGTAATTTCTGATACATTATTGTTTGATTACATGTATGCCATTCATGACTGAATATGGCTGTTTAATGCTTTCTCCATTTAGGAAAAACTTTTGCCAACTTTAATTGTTGAGATGACTCGGCTATGATGTGCTTAACGTTCATGCCAACACTTAAAATGGGGAGTGGATGTGATATTTGTATATAAAGATAATCTCAGTTTGGACGGATCTTCTTTAGATCAGGGCAGGGTGCAATTGTTAACTAACAGGGACTCCCTCCCAATCCCCAGCCCACCAACACTGAGCACCCAAACAAAAGTGAAACTACTTTTCCAATGCCATAGTCACAACCACCAGAGATTTGAGTGTTGGGGAGACATTAGGTGTTTCTCCTCTTTCAGTACAATACTCACTCTTTCTGTAAGTCATCTCGTGCAGTATGTGCAGTGTGTTGCTTTTATGAACAAACACAGCTTATAAAGCTAGCCCATTGTTATACATGTTTGTTAAAACTAGAATAATAGCAAACCCTTTATTTAAGATATTGTTTGATCATTCTGATAATAAAGACTTTCTATAGGCATGGCACTACAGCCACAAAGGGATAAGTTGCTTCCATTGTGATAACACATACCGTAGCAATGGCATGTGACAAGACACTGAGAGCTGAACTTGAAATATGTGAATTTGTGGCATTACAGTTTCGATCAGGTGGAGATGCTCCTACAAAATGAAACTACATTATGTAACTAAAAGTTCTGCCAACTTTTACCTCATCTTTGCAAGCTTGTTATCACTACGGGAGGGCCAGGTCAACAGAGACTCACTCTGAGGTTTCTTCACAACGAGATAGCAGCTCCTACACCTCTTCCCTTCCTCAACTTTTCTGATTCTCTCAGATAATGCATATTTTCTTATGATTTAAAAACACTTGTAGGTTATGCACTGATTGTGTAAAATCCCCAATATCTTTTACCATTAGAGCAGCCTTACCTATGTGGCTAAGTTGTCGTTGGCAATGAAGATCTTAGGCCTCAGGCACCTCCAACAATGCTCATTAAATAACTCAAAATACACGAGTAAAAGCAAAATCTAAATCTAGAAACAAGACAAAAGACAAAAGAAAAACTAAATTGACATTGAATGAACAGGTGTTTTTCAGTTTTTTTTCTTAGCACATAGTCAGTGTTCTCACTGAACAAGTATGCAGTTTTAATCAAAGCTTATGGGAGGCTGCCTTGAAGCTTTTGAAGCTTATCAGTAAAGGCAGTTATGCAACAGTTATGATTTTACATTTAATTGGTCTTGTACTAATACACTCAAGTGTCTAAATACCCTCCCCCTTCACACACATACACATACACACATCTTAATATTTCTGTAAAAAAACGAACTATGGCTTAAGAGTAAAGGTTGGAAAGTTAAAAGTTCCGACAAGCATCTTGGGGTGATCTGGCACTATTACCTCTGCTCTCCTGCTTTGATTGATGGTCCTGCTATTTACATATATACTCAGAAGAACATTTTGTATTTATTCAACCTGTATATGGAATGTACACTGTGAAAAGAAACTGGAATAAAAGATTGAAGAACACAAAGAAACAAATGACAAAGTGGAGAGAGGCAGATCGGCCATCAGGTTTGTGTTGAGAACAGAAGAGGAGAGAAGCTTACAATGGCGATGCTGTAAAAAGATTATTTGTCTGGTTTCCAGAAGAAAGTTCACCGAAAAGCCAGAGAGAAGAGAGCTACAAAAATCTCTGGTTTTGGGTGTGCCTGTCCTTGAAGACATATAGCTGTTGGTCATTGGGCCTGTCTCCTCCAGGGTCAAAATGCTGTGTGAAGTATATATCCTGACCATGCATGTGCCTCGCATCCCATCAAGGATCCATCTATGACGACTGCCACAATGTCCCTCTGGCATGCTCTCTGACCCTAAAACCTTAGTTTATGCCACACTGTACTGCAGCACATCTTGATTTTCTTACTATTGACTTACTGCTTAGATCAATAGTGAAAATTGGAGTACAGTAAGTCTGGGGCCTGTAATTGAATGACCTCTGCAAAGTCATAATTGCACATTGCTAATGGAATTATACTTGACCTTTCCAAAGTATTTTTAAAGTTATCCATCAACACTAGTATTATAAAAAGCAAAACCAGTAGTAGAGAGTATGCATTGGTCGATTACCGGTTTCAAGGTATACTGCAGTTTGAAAAAGTCCCGGTTTCAAAACCACTAACATTTCTGTCATACCATTCTTAAGGTATGAGCTGTTTTTTTTATGAGTCTACAAGGACAGAAAGTGCAGTTTAGAAATCTCTCTCCCTGCCAGTGTGCAGTGTGTTAAAATAATAAAATATGTTGTGTTCAATGGAGAAAACAAAAATTCTTGTTGCAAAGACATTTAAAAAATAATAAAGTTTTAGCTGCCTATGTATACAGTTCACTATTGATGATCCTGTTTCCTGTGATTATTGTTTGTTGTTTCATTGCATCCAATCATAAACCATGAGTCTTGTCAATGAGATAGTGTTGTACGAGTATGAAATAGCAATGTGACTTTAACCAAATCACTATTTTATACTGTTTTATATTCATGCAGACAAAAAACAACAAGAGAAGAAACAGAAAAATTTAGCAATGTGCACTGAAACACAGCTTTCGCCAAGAGTTAAAAAAAGAAGCAAAACATCTGCCTTCAATAACCACGCAAATACCTAGGGCATTCAGAAAAAAATAATAGTAAATGATCCAAAAGTACATATGATTAATCAAAACTTGTCAGCATGTCACATGTTCTCTGTGTGTTCTAGTATTCTTCCCAGCTGCTGAGGTGACCTTAAACTGACCGTACATTCTGCTCTCTCTGTGCAGGAGGGAAGGAAAACAAGTATCAAACATTATAATGTTGCATTCCACTGACCTCTAGTGGCCATATATATACTGTTAATATATATATATATATATATATATATATAAGTGACCCCAAACTTTTGAAAATCATCTTTTGGAAATTGATCTTAATTAAAAAAATGAGGAAAATCCGACCTTTTGAGGACACCAATTTTCTTTGTGAATGAATAATGTATCGTAAATAAATCAATGCTCTTCCTTAAAATACAGGGGGCATAAGTATACATACCCCTATGTTAAATTCCCATAGAGGCAGGCAGATTTTTTATTTTTAAAAGCCAGTTATTTCATGGATCCAGGATACTATGCATCCTGATGAAGTTCCCTTGGCCTTTGGAATTAAAATAACCCCACATCATCACATACCCTTCACCATACCTAGAGATTGGCATGGGCTACTTTCCATAAGATCATCTCTCAATGCAAATCAAACCAGCTATTAGGCTAACTGAAATAAAACTATGCCAATCTCTAGGTATGGTGAAGGGTATGTGATGATTTATTTATTTATTTACGATACATTATTCATTCACAAAGAAATTTGGTGTCCTTAAAAGATCGAATGTTTCCTCATTTTTTTAATTAAGGCATTAAGATCAATTTCCAAAAGATGATTCTTATATTCCTGTTTTTAGTCAAGTTTAGCATGGGTATGTAAACTTATGAGCAGAACTGTATATATATCTACAGTATATTTATATATAACAAATACAGTGTTATTTTCTCTGGATTTCCTTCCCATGACTACTGTAATTATCAGCATGGCTGTAGCACATCACATTCCAGATGTGATGAGTAATGTCCTTGTGATAGTCATGTGACCTCTCAGTATTGTTAGCCCTGTCCTGACAGTCATCTGGCCTTCATGCTTCAAAGTCATGTGTTTAAAGGGTGGATCCTTCACACTCACCTCGTGTGGAAAAGCATTGTACAGGCGCTGTGGAATATAGATATAGTTTTGCGAAAGTAAGTTCCAGAGAAATCCTGCTTGGGTAAAACACTCCCATTTTATATTATACATTCCACTACATCTGCTTGAGGCCCGTCCTTCATGATTCATCCCGTTTTTCAAGACCATGAACATGCGACGTGATGTCAGTGAGTCAATACTAGAGGAAACACTACAACACCATTTTCTGGTGAAACCTATTGTACCTTTACAGAATTTAGCATTTTGTATAACAAGTAATTCAACTAATGCAACTTCCCACTGACCCAACAAGTGTTAAGGTCACCTTTGAAGGCCCTGCATACCTTTTCTTTATTATATTAATATAATAATATTATTACTTATTTTGATTTTGGACCTAGATTTGTTTAATTTATTTATATCCTCCTCACTGTCCTGTTCGCTTTGTTACACCTGTTAGGGTGGCTGTGTGTGAGTCACAGTGGTTTGTACTTTGGTGATGCATGTGTTCTTAACCACAATCTTACCAGGATTGCTGACTGAAACGGTGACTGACCATAAGTGATATGACGCATTATATTAGACCAACAAAGAACGCTTTGTTCTTAGCAAACATCCGTCTCTCTCTCTCTCTCTTTTTGCGAAAGTACCTTTTTCTCTTTTTTAATTCCTGTTTTCATAGCTCTTATTGTCATACTGGTCATTATTTGAACAACATTGAACAAACACTGTAATACTATTTGGTTCATTTTCTGTGGATCCACCCAGTCACATGGAATAGAAGGGAGGGATAGGGAGGGGGAGGAATCAGAGAGTTGTAGGACTAAACAGTCGCTCCATTACAATGTAGCCTAAGAAATACAGGAAATACCTGAAGCATCTGTCTCCGGTCAAAGCTCTCGTTTTGAAAAAAATCTCTCAGTTTTACTGTGTTTCTAATTGCCTCACTCGGTACCAGGCAGCTCCAGGAGAAAGGGTGAGTAACTCTTTTATTTTGATGGAAAGTAACAGGCAGGGAAATAAATTTTTTTGTAGCTATATAATGATCAGCTGCTGTTGCCATTGTGTTGAAGTTATCCGCTTTGTGTTTGTACTGTATATGAATTTGGGTGTTATCTAAACTTAGTTGTTGACCTCACTGCATTTCAGAAGCAGATATTGTACATTTTACTCTACAATGCATTTGGTTAATAGTTATTTTACAGGTTACATGCAACTTACAACTAACTTACAATTAGCTAAAGATACAACAAGTGAAAGCTGCTTCCTCATTAATACATCAGCAACACTAATATCATATTACTGCCTAGTATATAATATAGCACTCACAGGAAAAAAAAAATAAATTGAATAGAATCATTGAATACTTTACTTTGATACTTAACACACACTTTGCCAGTAATACTTTGGTACTTTAATCATGTTCAAAAAAGTATTCTTGTGGTATTGTTACTTTTACTTAAGGCCATAAAAACTATATATTTTTATAAAAAAATGTATCAAGTGACAATGTGAAAGTGGTTGCTCATTGTGATCAGCACCAAACAGCAGACAGATACAGTTAGCAGCTTGTAAACATGATGAGCATTTAGCAGCAAA
This sequence comes from Perca flavescens, assembly GCF_004354835.1. Taxonomy (NCBI): domain Eukaryota; kingdom Metazoa; phylum Chordata; class Actinopteri; order Perciformes; family Percidae; genus Perca; species Perca flavescens. The sequence goes on along the minus strand of NC_041345.1, from coordinate 9,706,744 downwards.
AGACCCAAATCTTTCTCTCAGCAGTTGGTAGTGCAAATATTGGATTTCCATTTGTCATTGTAGATGTTCACAGTGGTGTGGGTTGTATTGAGGATGTGGAACTTTTGGTTAGAGAGTATATATATATATATATATATACATATCTTCAGGAAATAACAGAACACGAAAGTGTACAGTGCTATACTTCCTCCTGCTGATGTTCAATCAATAAATCTAGTCTCAAGTCTAACCTGATAATTTCTTTAAAACATATTAGAGCTATTAATGGAAATGTTTGTGAGATGTAACTATTTGCTTTTTTTTCTTCTAAAGTTGATGAAATCTTTTTTTCTTTGGCTGCATTTCTAACCAAATCTGCTCCAGTTTGTATTTTTTTTAAAGCATACACTTTCACTATCATTTCCTCATATATTATTATGTAATAAAAACTGTTCAAATGCCATTTGTACTTTTTGTGGCAGTGCTGATTAAGCCCGAAAGCCAGTTGAAAAAATGAATAATACACATTTCTAATATGTAGATAAGATTTCTGAAGATGGAAAAAGGATACCCAGCAGAGGATTCGGCTCCACCATACCCTGGGCCACCTATGAACTACGGGGGTGTCGTGCAGCAGCCAGGGATGTACCCTCAGCCGGGCTTCTCCCCTGCAGCGCCTCCACCTGTTTACCAGGGAGGTCTGTGTCTGCCTGGGCTAAAATATGATACTGTTCAAACAAACAGGACTTTTAGGAATCCAGGGTTTGTGTCTCTTGTGAAACTAAAAGTCAACTATCACTTTTTGAATTTAACCAAGTTTTAAGGACTTTAGTCTGTGACGCATCAACGCCTGTGACATCATGTTACGTCCTCATTTTAGTATTTTTACGTGACTCAATTTAAGCCAATCACTGATGTTTTACTTATCCTATTTAAGTATTTTTGTTCCCCAAACTTAATTAGTTCCATTTCACAACGTTTACTATGTGTTTAAATCATAGATTGTATATGAAGATGGACGACGCATCTCCACTTCCTCTCACTGTACAAAAGTGAAGCCAAAGTATCTCAGATTTGGCTGCCATCTTGTAAGTTTGGAGCAAGAGTCTGCGCAGTAGTGACCGGGATTGGAGCAGCAATATCGAAGTCCCGCCCATACAACCGCCCGACCAATCGCGAGTTAATAACAGCTGTCAATCATAACGTTTCTTCACTTTTTTTTTTATAGCATTAAGTAACTAATTAAAACCAAAAATTACACTTAAAGAATTATTTGACATGTACTTACATTTTTTAGGCTGCCCTTACCATAGACAGTACTGGACCAACGGATCCCGTTGCTCTGGACGGAGACCAGTGAAGGATATTAGAAGCACTTTTCCGGTGAGGGCTGAGCGTTACTGTGCAGCCTCCAACTGAGAGAGACAACGTAAATGTGATGTGAGCAACCTGTCTGAAAGTTGTAAGTCTTCTGGCAGCTGTGTCAAGAGAAATCTCAATCATTCCCAATCTTGCAGAGACAGAGAGCGTAGGTATATGTAAGGAGATAACATGGGCACAGGCTAATTATTGCTAACTAAAATGCTAGTTAACATTAGTAATTGAACTTAAACAGCTAATGTAAGTCAAAACTGCCTGCGAGCTTCTCCTGTACTATACGGTAATTCCTCTACTATGCGACAGTAAGTTGCGTGGTTATGACACAATCGTTATGCTACGGAGCCATAACGTGAGATACAAGGTAATGGAGCCTTTTATACATTGTCGTGTTTCTTTATAAATAAACAATGGACAAAAAAGTATTCAAACGCTTCAGATGTAAAGTTATTCGCTGTCAAAATGACATAAAAATGAATGGCAGTCAATGGAATGCTAACGTCGGGTAATCGTTTGGTAGCATCAAAATGGCGCCACATGAAGTTCGAGTTCTGAAGCGACGCTTACCCCCTTGGCCCTTACCCATTTCCCATTTAACATGGAGGAGGGGGGGGATTTATGACCTATATTACAGTCAGCCCCCAGGGGGCAATCCAGATGTTTCGGCTTCACTCATACAGTCTGTGCATCAACAACTGGTTAAAAGCTGCTGCCATTACGTTAAATTGAACGGTCACATGATTAAAGTTTCCACCGCATTCATTTAAAATGGCAACTGCGTGGCAGTACATACAATGGTCATATATGTTGTTTGGGGAGCCATTGACAATCCACCTATTCTGTCCTTTAGGTATGAGAATGTCTTGTTTGTATCACCTGTGAGAAACATATCCATAAATTATGTCTATATAACCACACTTGCGTGTATTTCATGCAAAGGCAGTAATGTTATGGTAAGTGAGGACCCCCTCGAAAACGAGATGCTTCATCTCAAGGGGTTATCCTCTTAACAATTTCAATAAACAATAAGTGATTCATGGAGATCTTTTCTGAATTGTCCTTTCCTGCTTTGGTAAACTGTGTTTTATCTGGCAGGTGCTCCTTATGCTCCGCCCCCGGCTGCACCTGTCGCAACAGGTGAGATGGCTGAGCCAATACTTTCTCATGTAAAAGACAATACATATGCACCATTTCTCACAACATGTAAACAAACACACATTTACACCCTGCACATGAAAACACATCTGTGAAGACACACCTGTGAGCACACAATTGTGAACACACATCTGTGAACAGATCGTCAATGGGTTTCAGTTCTGTTTGTAAAGTGATAACTGCCTCTGCATGCTGTCAAAAAGGTCAGAGGGGGAAGTCCTCGGTTTCCTACCGAAGGGATCTGAAGAATAGCCCATTTGTAGCTTCTGTCCATAACAAAACGCTATTGTTCCCTTTTTCTTCTTCTGGTGAGCAGTCACATTTCGAGTATTGCTTGTAACAGACGAGTAAGGATTCCTATCCTGAGTAGATTATATTCTTCACATGGTCTCCACATGTGAAAAACACTAAAACACATCATCTGAACTGTGGGCTTCTCACATGGACACTAATTGGTATGTTGTATGTTACACTGTTTGTCTGTCAATGACAGTTTCCCACTATACAATGAGAAAATTCTGAGCCGTCCTTTACTGTGGAACCCTCTATGTTGGGATGCCTTAATAACTTAAATTATAGGATAGGGACCGTAGACAGACAGAAGCAAAACAGAAACTCCTTATTAAATTACAGTTGTTGTACTATTGGCAGCCTCTGCTGGTCTTGTTGAGTCAGTGCAGTCAGTATATTTTTATCCTCAAATCTGGTGGTAAACTACAGAAACAACCAAAATGTCCAACTAGCTGGCCACAACAGTTTTATTAAATAATAATAAAAATAAATTTCTTTATACAATTGGGCCCTTCTTTATAACATGTTTTCCCCTGCAAGAGGTTAGGGATGGGAGTGCTTTAAAGGAACATGCCAACTTATTGGGACTTTAGCTTATACACCATATCCCCCAGAGTTAGATAAGTCCATACATACCCTTCTCATCTCCATGTGTGTTGTAACTCTGTCTGACGCACCCACCGCTAGCCTAGCTTAGCACAGATCCTGGAGGTAACCGGCTCCAACTAGCCTACTGCTCCCAATAAGTGACAAAATAACACCCAACATTTTCCTATTTACATGTTGTGATTTGTATAGTCACAGCGTAAGGTCACATTAGACACTAAGCGTATACATACTGGGAACTAATTCTCAGAAGGCGAAGCACTGCTACTTCTGCTACTTGGGAGGAGTGATTGGCTCACAGCACCTGAGAAGCCCCGTGGTGAGGAGCAGAGAGTTCGTTATTTTGTCACTTATTGGGAGCAGTAGGCTAGATGGAGCCGGTTACCTCTAGGATCTGGGATAAGCTAGGCTAGCGGTGGGTGCATCAGACAGAGTTACAACACGAACAGAGATGAGAAGGGTGTGTATGGACTTGTCTAACTCTAAGTTAGCTAAAGTCCCAATAAGTCGGCGTGTTCCTTTAACACTATCCAAACTATGCACACACTAGCTTATGTCACCTTCTTTAATGTGTCTAGACTAGGATGTTTTCAATTGCAGTGGTTACAAGCAAATACTGACAAAGATTCAAAAATTAATACAGAGACAAAAGAATAAGGAGACAAATCCTTTACTTTTTGTGTTGTGCATTTCTCATCTTCAGTGACTCACATGATAGTAACGCCGGCACTTAATGATGTCCCGGGACAAACTGTGTGTCCCCACTGCCAGCAGACGGTCATCACCAAGACAGAGCACACAGCAGGCCTGATGACCTGGGCCATCTGTGGTGGCCTCGCCCTCTTTGGGTAAAACCAACCCTTTGGATAGAAACTTACTACATGTCTAGTTAATGGTGGCTTCTGTCTTGGATGAAATATGTAATAATAATAATAATAATAATAATAATACATTTTATTTATGGGTGCTTTTCTGGACACTCAAGGTCAACTTACAAGACAATAAAATAGTAATAATAATAGCAAAAACAAACATTAAGTACAGATGAGTGGTGATCATGTTGGATATGCCTATGTGACATTTTTTTTGTAAAAGGGAAAGCAAGTTAATGTTGCGAATGTCTGAAGTGATACAGGACATGGTACACTCTGTCACAAACTATTATAACTTTAGGAACACAACTGGAAAGTTACAATTCTTTGTTTCCTCCCACAGGTGTTTTCTTTGCTGTTGTATCCCGTTCTGTGTTGACTCCTGCCAAGATGTGGAGCATCGCTGTCCTAACTGCAACAATGTCATCTACATATACAAGCGAATGTGAAATTGACTGTGAATGAAGGAGAAGACTTCAATGCTTATCTGTAGCCTTAACTTGCTCTACAACATTTTTTTTATACTGATTAAAATTATATTAAATGCAGCTATACTGACATTGTTGTAATTTTACGTCTCTTTTACGTTATAATTTCAATGCTTATCAAATATATGATGAGGCATCATACTGTGGGTATTACTGTATATTCAGCAAGCATTTGTAGTAAATTAAACATATACATGCCAATAAAAAAAAAAAAGCTGTTTCAGCTGTCTGCAGTATTATTATTACATTACATGTCATTTAGCTGACGCTTTTATCCAAAGCGACTTACAATTGCTACATATGTCAGAGGTCGCACGCCTCTGGAGCAACTATGGGTTAAGTGTCTTGCTCAGGGACACATTGTTTGATGTATCGCAGTGGGAAATGTCCAGTGGTGAATCCAGTTGGTTGCTGGGTGTTTTACATTTTCTGCCGCATAATTTCATGTTTTCTCAGTGCCAAGTATTTTCTTCTGTCTTTTCTCATTGTGCTTCATAGTTTGTAATTCATTGTTTGACCAATTATTCCTGTTTTTCTTTTAAAAGAAAGGCATTTGTTGAATGTTCTGTTGGATCCTCTCTCACAACGAGACAGATTACAGTCATGCTAGCTCCTCTGTGAGGCTGCAAACAGCGGTGCTTGGAGCTAAATGCTCATGTTAGCACATGTGTTCTGTGCATCTGGAATGCATTTATTGACAGCTTACACAACCCACTAAGGATTTGAGGAAAAAAATCATTTTTCACATTTTTCTGATAAAATTTACAGGATGCATACACTAAAATGGCCACAATTTCTTTTCGCGATATTTCTGGTAGAGCACACCCTCCAATTATTGGTTCTTAGGGTCAAAGTTAACAGAAAAAACACAAATAAAAAGTATGGCAGACCATGTCAGGTTCAACCCATTTTTGAGACTTTGGCTCCCCGACTATGTGAACATACAGTGAAAATGCTAACATGTAGGAGATCGGCTATAATAAGGTTTACCATGTTCAACTTTTGAGTTTAGCGTGTTAGCATGCTAACATTAAAGGTGCAGCAGTTAAAACTTATAAAACTAACTTTCTGTCATATTTCATTCATTCTCCCTTGTGGGGAGAGGGGCTTAGGAGACCGTTTGGGCTTTAGCAGAAAGGGGGCTGAGACTGAGAAGAGAAGTTGTTCACACAATCCTACCTAACACTAACACTAAACACAAAATATGGTTACGGAGATGTTTTTGTTTTGAGGTGTTTGGTCATAAACCAAAGTATTGGACAAAAATAACTTTTGACCTGATGGTGCTAAATGAAAGGTTAGGGCACCAAAGTTATCATGATTTATCATCTGGGGATGCTGACCTTCAGGTAATGTCACCAATTATCTGCATGTACACAGTGTATTTTTATTGTAATTTTAAAATAAATTGGACCACAACATGAACATCATGTTGCATTGAAGAAAACTCATTATGAAAATGTTTACTGAAGTAGTCTAATAAATCAAGTGAGAAGTAGGGTCATTTTCTTATAGACTTCTATACAAGCCGGCTCCTTTTGGCAAGCAATGGAGGTGCCCCCTGCTGGAAATTAGATAGAATGCAGGTTTAAGGCACTTCTGCATAGACCTTTTTCACGGCAGACATGTTTACATGTCATAGTAGGAAAAGCAAAGGTGTATTCAAAACCATGAATGATGGCTGCATTCCACTTAGGAGAGGACCTGGTATTGTGCATGCTGACTCACTGAAATAGCTTACTGGGACACTTGATGGAATTGAGCCATCGTTAAGGTTATCAATTTCAGCTGTGCTTTTCCTACTATGACAAGTCAAAATGTCTGCAGTGAAAAAGGTCCATTGGCTTCACTTTTCAGACAATGAAGCTCCGCCCAATATGTTTTTACTGTCTATGGCTGTGTGTTCTCTGTGAATGTGCCTGCACATCCACCAGAGGTCAGCATGTATCCTTCCTTTAATGGAATTAAGTGGTTCAACAATACATTCAATTGATTGCAATGTTTTTTAATAAATTTTTCCTTGGTACAAAATAAAGTGACCATCACCATCAGCCTTCTTCAGTTTGTTTAATCTATAAAATGGATATTATAATGCATTGAATTCTGTAAAGATTTAGATGTAGGCTATATAAGTCCTGCAGAAAAGTCATACATACAGAACAAGGGAAAATGAAACTATTCTGATTGTGGGAGGGAACCTTATTATAGTATGTGTTGCTCTACATCATTCCTTTGATTCGTAAAATATGTTGAGCAGTAATTGCAGCTTTTCACTCTTTCAGTCGTGGCTTACTATACTGTCATTTGGTAGCCCTTTCAGAAATCATTGCAGTAATGCTTTTTTAATCCTTAAATTTCTCACGATTTGAACATTTCAAATAGCTTAAAGTGCCCATATTATGAAAAAAAAATCACTTTTTCTGGGATTTTGGGTGTTATTTTGTGTCTCTGGTGCTTCCACACGCATACAAACTTTGATTGGTTTCTGAATGTGTCCTGCCTCCAGGCTCCGGTTGAGCTGTTCAAAATCTGCACGGCTTTTTACGTCACTAGCCAAAACGAGCTGGCTAACCGCAACTGTTAGCATGCTAGCGTTAGCATGCTAGCGTTAGCATGCTAGCGTTAACGTGCTACAACACACACAAGTTCACCATAATCTACAAAAGAACTACTTACATCTGTGCCCTCGTTTCGAAGTCTCCCAGCTAATCCTGCCTTGTAACTGACCGAAGTTGGAGAAACAACCTTTCTTTTACTGTCTATCGAACTAGCTGACATGATCTTCATCTGAGCTACTGAGCATGTGCGAGTGCAATCAAAGATAGTACAGAAGAAGAAGAAAAGAGGTCTCACTCTGTAGCTAAAACAGAGACAAGGTGAAAAGAGGAGCTGCAGCAGTGAGAGAGAGCTGTGCAGTACAACAAAAATATGGTGTTTTTTGAAATTTAAACTACGTAAACCTATTCTGGTACAACCTTAAAATACAATTATGAACCTGAAAATGAGCATAATATGGGTGCTTTAAAATTTAAAATGGACATGCTTAAAAAAGTGGAAATTTCAGTTTAAGTGTGCACGTGTCAGTCGAAGTGTAAACATTAAAAGAAGTTGAGATGTAAATTGGAGTGTAATCACTAAAACAGACAGACTCTCTGTTAAACAACACAAAATAAAAGCAGGGAAACTGGCATTTGAAGAATGAGATATGAAAAAAAGAATGAGCTGAAGAAAAAAAGGCGTTTGGTGATATAGTGTCATGTGACATATTGACATGTAAGGGATAAAACTGTTTCATTGTCATGGGAAGTGTTAAAAGCATTTTTTTAAACAAAGTAATGAGACAGTTGAATCTCCTGTGAGTGTGACACCCACCTACTCGAGGTTTGAACATTCTGTTCAATTTACGTACTGTATATCATAGAGGGTCTCATAACAACTCCAAAGATGTTGGATTAAGTTATGGGGCCTGAAGAAGTCTGAATGGTGTTTGTACTTCAGCTGTGACTTGCAAACTTCTTTTAGGGGGTTCTGTGTCCTCCCCATCTGACTCGTTCTTCTACTTACTTAGTTCACTACACCTACAGTAAAAAGTAGCACAAGACACTCCAAAACTAAAATGTCTAAGTGAAGCATTGAGCAGGCAAACTCCACAGAAACATGGACATCTGTCTGACACTGCTTTGAGATGGGCTGTTTTATACTGCAGACATTAGGAAGAAGACAGTGGTGTAGTCAAATGTATTGTAGTGGGTATACTCAACTGTATATATATATATATATATATATATATATATATATATATATATATATATATATATATATATATATATGTATAAATATTGGCATATCATAGTGGGGGGGCTGGGTGTCCTCCCCAGGGAAGTTTTGAGCATTAACGACTTCATTTCCTGTATTCAGATACACTTTTATGAACCAATTTATGGTGAAAATACCTTTATTTTGTGTAGAAGAAAACCACAGATGACAATTCAAAAGATACCAAAAATACAATGGAAAATTTGTTGTTGCATGTCATTGGGCATTTTTAAGTGGGTATACTGTGTATACCTGCGTATCACGTAGACTACACCAAGAAGACTGGGGCAGGGTAGAGGTGAAAAACTGGTTCAACATGTTGTCACTTTATGCTCACCTGTGGAATGTTTCCCAAACTCAGTCACTGGGTGGGGCTAGAATACAGTACCTCATTTTCTGTTGTTTTGGAAACTACTGCTCTTTCTTAAGAATAATTGCGCACACCATAATTATATCATGTTGCCACTATAAAAGTAAAACAATCTTTTAGGACACGGTAGATAAAGGTTTCTTAGGATGGAACAATTGAACACAAAACAAAAAAGTACTAGAGTGCACATGAACTAGATTAGTTGTATTTTATGTAATTTATAAACTGTACGTATTTCTAATGTATTTGTTTTCTAGCCCTCTTTCCCTTTCCCTATGTGGCTTTGCAGTTATTTCACCTTTATTTTTACAGGCAAAGCCTTTGCCTGTAAAAATAAAGGTGAAATAAAAAATTTCATAAAATGTGTGTGATGCTTACCTGATACTCTCAAATATTCTGTTAAAATTTGCAATTTAGTGTAAGTTGTCAGCCTCACTAACATGATGGTTATGGGTGTCTGTAACAACAGCAACCACAAAATAGGTGCACCATATGCAAAATTGATTTAAAGAAGTATAAATCTAAAATCTTATAACCTTTTCTTAATTGAACAGAAAAGACTACAAAGAAAAAGACCTACAGTTTGTGAAGGATTATCATCTTAACGATGATGAACAGCTCAGAGTTCTGCTTTATGGACCCAGTGGTTCTGGCAAGTCCAGCTTCTTCAACTTTGTCGACAGTGCTTTACAAGGCAGAATCACTGGTCGAGTTTCGCCAGATGCAATCTCTCGTGAAAGCTTCACCACAAAAGTATTAATTCATTTTAAGTGTGGATTAACTGAGGTCTTGTGTATTTTGGACAATAAAACTTCATGCAATATTGTTTGTGCACCTGCAATGATAACTGCAGTATACAGATCAGTCGAGCAGCAGTGTTGAGCAACTAGTTGTGATGAAACTAACAAGCAAGAGACAAACTGCTGCACGTCGATCAGTCATTAGGTGGCACTATTGTTGTTATAACAGCTCTTTTGTGTTTTACAGTACAGAACTTTTAAATTCCAAAACAGAGGACCAAGAACATTTTACCCCTTTGTCTTCACTGACATCATGGGCATTGAGCAAGGAACCAATAAAGGAGTTGGTGTGGAAGACATCAAACAAGCTTTGAGGGGACACATTACAGATGGTTACAATGTACAACTAAATTCAATAAACTTTGTTGGATTTCAGAAATACAATACAATACAATTTTGCATTAAACATTAAATGTACATACATATACATAAGATTAAGAAACTATTTACAGTACATGCAAAATTAATTATTTGATTTCATTTTACATTGTTTTCCAGTTCAATCCTGTCTGTAAAATATCGGTGGATGATAACAACTACAACAAAACCCCCACTCTAAATGACCGAGTTCATGTTCTGGTTTGTGTAATCGCTGCCGACACAGTAAATATACTGAATGCTGAATCTGTTAGAAAGATGAGGGAAGTCAGACTTGCAGCTAGAGACATGGGTAAGAGTAAGTGTTAGCATTGGGGTTTCAATTGAATTATAAATAATCTGACAAAAAACATTTTGATTGAATCTGCTTTGTATCATCAGGGATTCCCCAACTGGCTATTCTCACCAAAATTGATGAAGCCTACCCAGAGGTCAAAAGAGATATAAAGAATGTCTATAAGAGCAAGTAACTGAAGCAACAGGTAAGTCTTTATTGGTGATTTTATGTAGAGAGTTGCTATCCAAGTTGGAATACAATTTCACTTTGCATTTCAATAATCTAACACAGAAGTCTCCTTTGATCAGCATTTTCATTTTTTAAATGTCAAACTTTTTTAATTTAGATGGAATATTTAAGCGTGGGGCTGGGTATTCCAGTGTACTGCATCTTTGGTGTGAAGAACTACCACTCAGAGCTCGCCACAAATGATGACACTGACACACTGATACTGAGTGCACTGAGACAGATGATCAACCTCGGAAAAAGACTTTCTGGAAAGCATGTAGACCTACATTCTGCTGAGGCAAATCTTGCTTTAGCAGCGTGAAAAGAGCAAGTCTGCAAACAGGAATGACATAAAGTGGGCTTCTGGGTTTTCATTTGCATGCATGTAATGCGTATCTGCTATAAGTCTTACACCTACCTTGCTGAATAAAGTATGAACAGGCTGCATGTGCATCAGCCTGATGCAATTAAAACCTACTCTCACTATGTATTTTGAGTTTTTGTATCTTTAGATATGTATTGATTCAGTTGGTAATTTTGGGTGTTAGTTAATCATGAATCTGGTGATTAGCAGGTCTGAACTCATCTTCATGTCTCAGTCGAAACTGAAATAAATTTGGTGGAACAGTGATTTCTTTTCAAACGACTTGTTACATATCTACAGTTCAAACAGCATTTTCTATTTCAATGTTTGGACCTTATATTTACTGAAACGTTGTGCTCCAGAACTGCTGTACTATAAAAAATAACAAAAATAATTAAAGTTGTCATTATTTTCCTTTTATTTAATTTCTTTTATTCCATACACCTGTCTGTGTATAATGCAAACAGTTAGAAGTGATTCAGGCAGTATTATACAATAGTATACCCTAAAACTAAACAGTGCTTCCTTATGGTGACAAATAAAATAATTGTAGGATCATTTCCATGTCTGTCCCTGGAGAGCGTGGGTCTATAATAAAGCAATATAGTATGTAAGCTTCAGGTAAAGGTGTCCCTTGAGGTTTAAAATAATGACTTATAAAAATGCAAACGAAATGTGAAAATCTTTTTCTGCTCTCTGGAGTTTGCCATTCCTTGACATTCACTCTATTATGTTACGATTCAGTATTTTTTTCTGGTCGAAAATAATTCAGCGCAAATACGTCGTTAGTATGACGTGACGTCATCACGTGATCGGGTCAACAACTCAGCTGTTGTGATGGTAGCTTCAAGGACCGTCGGAAATGCTGCTTTTACAAGACCACTTGGACGAAAACACCAATACGACTGGAAAGCTCGTGATTCTTTTACAACCTGCCAGGTGATGTCATATGCATTCATACTTTGTGTGTAAAAGCATTATTGCGTTCCTAAATATATGAAATACATAAATTAATTCTGTATTTTCGGTGTAGTTACTTCTTCATTATGTCCGTGTAGCACCAAAAAAAGCTATGGACATCACCCTGCTATATAAGATGACTATTCAATGTGTAGATAATATTCTCACAAGATAAAAAATAAATATATATTTCAGGACTTCACGGTCTTTGGACAATTCTGTGTGATATCGGTCTTCTGTGTGATGTCGAAACTGGGAAGATGAAAGCTTTGGAGAAGCATTTGAAGGCAGCACGGGACAAGTGAGGGAAAGAGGAAGGAATCCACGTACCCAATCTTCCATCGCAATAGTCCAGCCGTGTAATGTCCTCAATGTTTAACGCTACGGCTATTTGATTAAACGCTGCTTTCAGTTAAGCGGATAACGGTCTTCATAGTGGCGGGGTGACGCGGAATAACCCACATTGGTCCAGTTTGCTGAACGGGAGAGGACTAAAATGGAGCTGGAAGACGGAGTTGTGTACCAGGACGACCCGGGGACATCAGCGATGATGTCTGAGCGGGTGTCGGGCCTGGCCAACTCCATCTACCGCGAGTTCGAGAAGCTTATTGGGAAATACGACGAGGACGTGGTGAAGGAGCTGATGCCGCTGGTCGTGGCCGTGCTGGAGAACCTGGACTCGGTGTTCGCCGAGAACCAGGAGCACGAAGTGGAGCTGGAGCTACTGAAGGAGGACAACGAGCAGCTCATCACCCAGTACGAGCGGGAGAAAGCGCTGAGGAAACATGCAGAGGAGGTGAGTTGAACGGGACAGGACGCACATACTGACTGGGATGCTCGCATCCTTGTGGGGAGAAATCGATGCTGCCTCAGGTGTTTGGTCCTCCCAGCATCCCTGTGCGATGAATTAACCTGGCTATACACGTGGCGGGGCAGCATCCTGCTCATTAGGGATGTAAACAAGGCATGTCACTGATCATGGCTAACGTCAGGCTGAATGGCCCTCTCTTTGTATTGACTGTTATGTTATAGCAGGATGGTCAGAGTCATAACGCTGCGTGGTCTTTATTACACATCCATGCATGCGCTGTATCTCTAATCCAACAATGGGAGTTCTTATACCCACCACTGCCACCAAATGCATCTTTTTAAACAAGCAAAACATAACCTCTATCAAACCCATCAGCTCGCCTATTGCATCAGATAGTGAAGTCACGTCTGAGTCCTGTGAGACCCTGAGGAAACAGCTGACGTGACTCAGCATTTTGGGCCATAATAATTATATATAACGTTTTAAAAAAAAAACACAGGGAGAAGAAGGTAGGGCATGCGCACAGTAGTAGCCTTCAAAATAGTCATATAGTCACCCACATCATCACTTAATAAGATATGGTAGGCAAAAAACTGCACAGTGTATTCAGGATACTGTCACATATACATGCAAAGCCAGTCACTGTGCATTGAGGATCTTGGTTGGCCTTGGCCCTGGAGACAGAACTTACCAAAACTGCCATATAATCGCTGAAAGCTGTCAAGTCTAAACTTTTTTAAATCCTTTTTTTACCGAATGACATGTTGAATTGGTTGACAGAGCAAATAGATTTCATGCTGTTTATCCAGTGATCACAAACTATGATTTTAAAGTCAGTATCTCTCCCTTGAAGGAGTACTCCAGTAGTGTACTTCCATAAGGTTGTGGGACTTGTTAGAGACAGTTTTTTTTTTAAATGGCCCTAATTGATGCAGCAGATTGTCGATCTTAACTATTAGCCCTTTGTCCAAACTGCAAAACAATGGATCCCATCATGTCCCATAATGCTACATGATAGCGTTTCACATTACAGTCTAATACATTAGACTGGATGCCTAGTAACTGCCCTTTTAAAGTGACTATATGTAACTTTTACATGTTTCTGAAACCGTGTAATGTTCCATCTGATAATCATAAATGACCTGTAACAGCAAACGAGACTAACAGTGAAAAGAACGCTAGTTTTATATAGTTTTTATTAATGCCTCTGCCCGGGTCCGATTTTTGCCGCAAAGTCACAGAATGATTTTCGGCAGGTAGACGGTGCTACAGAGCACACATTCTGATGGGTCACAGATTTAGGCTGAACATCGGAAAAGCCTGTGTTATTTTTTCCAGCCAGGTAAAAGGTAGCAGAAGATTTCTTTATATAGGCCTAATTGTATTTTAATGTTATTTTAGAAGTTATCTGCTGTACTTGTGGTTGATACTGGGGCAGGGCCGTATCACAGAAAAGAAGGAAATTAAAGGAAGAATTACTAAAAGCTATCAGGGAAAGTGAAAGACAACAGGCGAATCCGAGTCACATGATCAGGCTTTAATAGATGGAGATAATTACAGGATTAAATTATGTCCCCTTTCCATTTAGCACAGACTTTTTATTCCTTTTAGTTTGTGTTGGTCTACTATTTTCTTTTCCCGTGTCTGCCCCCCATACTTGTGTAAAGTGTCCGTGGGTTTCATGAAATGCGCTGTGTAAATATAAGTTATTATTACGGTGGTTGCTACAACAAACTCGTAATGCTTTGGAAAGTTATGAACTCAAGTTAGCATTTTGTAGCAAAAGCTGTCACTCTTTACTTCAGACATTAACTAAACAAAGATTGCCAACACCCATGTGTGTGTGTGTGTGTGTGTGTGTGTGTGTGTGTGTGTGTGTGTGTGTGTGTGTGTGTGTGTGTGTGTGTGTGTGTGTGTGTGTGTGTGTGTGTGTGTGTGTGTGTGTGTGTGTGTGTGTGTGTGTGTGTTAGAGATTTTTTGTGTTTGGCTGGGATAATGCCTAAGATGTGTGTGTGATTTAGATGTATAAATTTGTCTCCAGGCCCTGAGCTTTTATTTTGAAGGACAACGTAATGTGACTCAGACCTTCTGTCCCAGCTTGCTTCTTTTGACTCGGGGCATCGGGACAGCAGGGACACTGGCCCAGTAGCATTGGACATGTAGACCCCCTCCGCACAAAGTGACACTGAAGCAGTGTGACAGCCAGGCACACAAACACTCATACACACCGACAGTGCTACTATATCCTTCATTGTTATAGTTGCATATCATGTCAAATATAAATGCGCAGTGTTTATGGGATTGTCCTGGGAAATACTCTTTGTCCACTCTTGGAGTGAGCAGGGGTACGCTGAGCCTGTTGGAGTTATTACTTCCAGGTCGTGTGATCCTTTATCAGAAACACAGAGAAAATGTCCCCCAGCTTGCATTTTGCTCCCCTTCCCTTTCCCTTTTTTTTTTTTTTTTGCCTTCTTGGGTTTAAGTGTCAAATTATGTTGTCACAGAATGACCCACGCCACATTTTCAGAGTAGTAAAGGGTGTCACATTTCTTTTTAGGAGGCTGTCTTCAGATAAGATTAATTGATTTTTCTTTGAGACCTTTTGCTCGCTTGGTTGCTTTTTAACCCATTAACGTAGATTTGACACAGACGAAAAATAGATAGAATAGATTGTAACCCTGTTTTTTTGGGATGGCATTGCTGCTGTTGAGATTTCTTACATATATTCAGCTCTACGTTATTTAATATTTAATTTGAAGTTTAATCCTGAATGAAAACCCTGTAGTGGCTACTTCAGATCTGCAGTAAACAAAATGCTACATATGCATAAGATTCATTTAATCTTGAGATCATTTGTCACTGTTTTTATTTTTCAGTCATTTAGTGCAAAATAACAGACTGCCGAGCTGGCTTCAACATGTCTTTGTACGTCAAACTACAGTAGGACTCTTGCGTCTAGAGGAGGAAGGGCAGCCACATTAGGGCCTTGGCTTGCTCCGCTGGACAGGATGTGGACGCTGACACATGCACACTCTCCAGCTCAGAGGTCCGCCTTGAAGGAAACTGGGAGGAACTGGAATTTCCGTATGAACCATTAAATCAAGATCCTGTCCCTCTAATGCCGATTCAGACATATTTCTTACATCCACCATCATGGTACATGTTGTGAAAAGTTACGCTGTCACCGTGGTACATGTTGTCTGTGCTATTATGTAATACACTGTGTGTGTATAGGGCTGCAACTATTGTTTGAAAAAAATACTCGTCCCAGACTCCAAGGCAACACCTTCAAATGTCTTATTAAGTCCGACCAACAGCCCATCCTCTCGTTCGAGAAGCTGTAACCAAATGTTTGGCATATTTTTAACAATTTTGCCTGAAAAATAACGGAAACAATTAAGTGCCAGTGAGTCTGACCAAGACCTTTGTGTGTGTTTGTGTGTTTGTGTGTCTGCGATCCTGAGTAGAAGTTCATTGAGTTTGAGGACACTCATGAACAGGATAAGAAGGACCTGCAGAACCATGTGGACAGAATGGAGTCCCACTCGCGGCAGCTGGAACTTAAGATCAAGAACTACGCAGACCAGAGTAAGCACAAATACACACACACACACACACACACACACACACACACACACACACACACACACACACACACACACACACACACACACACACACACTCACACTCACACTCACACTCACACACTCTTCCATTCACATGCACACATTATTATATACCATATCAGTCTTCTCATCACTGTTCTCCATTGTGTCATGGAGAAACATCCCATTCATTAATATGAAAATTCAGTTATACCTCAAGTATAATTATTTTTTTTTAAATGAAGTTATGTCTGTTCCAATGTACAAGGCTTTCCCGTTCTCCCCTGTGCTTTTTCATATAAGCTTCCTTACTTGTTTGATGTCTCTCTCATGGCTTGCACACGCACACGCACACACACACACACACACACACACACACACACACACACACACACACACACACACACACACACACACACACTGACTCTTTCTCCCTCTTTGCGGGGGTAACAGTAATGGGATTATAGGATTTCTGTTATTCATGTCCTCCTAATGCGGCAGTGCATTACCGCCCATCTTATTGGTGGATTAAGGAATGAAGGGAAAGTGGTTAGCTCTTACATTCTGTCTGGTTGGAAATAGATTCACACAATGACCGGTATTTAGTAGCAAAGCAACACATTTGGTTAAAAGTGAGCCATTCATTCACCCGAAGCTTCGAGGGGGAAGGAAATGCCAACATGAATTTCTTCCATATCTGACGTTTAGCAAGCATCAACAAAGCAAACATAAGTATCTTAGTGTTTGGTTGATTTTGGAAAATTAAATGTAAATCATTTTTTAATTTACATCATGAACTATTTCCCTTATTTAGGAATACATTCCTTGAGTGTACATGCAACTAGTCAGTGGGTTGAATCAACCCTCTGCTACTCCCAGCCAATAGTAAATCATTCATTCATTACTGTATGTTGCATCACCTGAGCGGATTGCGTCCTGAGACATTTATGACAAAGTCCACAGCTGATGAAGGGCAATGACAGTATAGCTAAGATTTTTGAAGCCATTCTCCTGCTTTGGTCTTGGCTTTATTTTCACTTGACTAACAATGAAGAGCGCTATAATTTATTAGTTTTAGTTTTTCTCTCATTTCTATTCATTCATCTGTGTGTCAGATCAGAGATCCAGGCTGATATGGAGATACCGTATGGGACGCTCCCTTTTGAAAAGAGAATTTGAATCTCAGGGAGGCCCTTTCCTGCTTGAATAAAGTTATATTATGATTGGGTTATATTTGTGTTGGGCTTCAGTATGTTAAACTTGTTGTTTTAAATCCCTCAATGGCCTTGCCCCACCCTACATGTCTGAGCTGCTCCACCCATATACAACAACCCGTTCTCTCAGGTCTGCTGATCAGCTCCTCCTGAGTGTCCCCAAAACAAAGCGTAAGCTCAAAGGGGACTGCGCCTTTGCTGTGGCAGCTCCTAAACTGTGGAACAATCTTCCTCTGCCCATGAGACAGGCCTCTTCGCTGTCTGTTTTTAAATCTCGTCCTAAAACCCACCTCTTCTCGTTGGCCTTTGACACCAGACGTTGAGACATTTTCATTTTCATTTTATTGTTTTACTTTATGGCTGTCTTCTCTTGTTTTTTGTCTCTTAACTTATTTTACATGTATTCTATTTGTATTTTATGCCTGTGTGAGTTATCTCCTTTGTGTCTTCATATATTCTTCTTTACAGCACATCTTTGGTTGTTTTAAAGTGCTCTATAAATAAAGTTTGATTGATTGATTGAAACTGCATTGGTGAAGCAAAAGGCATCCAACAATCTGATGATGAAAGTTATACATAGATACACATCTCACCGTTTTGGCTTCTCAGCAGATTTATGACGTCTATTAAATGGACTGTAATGGGCGATCATGCTAACCTGACTCCGCCACATGGATTGCTTCGCATTTGCTCGGCATATCCATCTGGGAACTTTCCGTTGGAGAACTTTTGGGAAGGGGCGGAATACTGGTTATTTGATTGGATGAACCATCTGTCTATCACCTATGTTGGTGATAGACGGGCCAAATCAACCAATCAGATCCGAAGCGTATGAAAATACAACCGCAAGCCCGCCCCTGCTGCTGCAGGCAAAGCATAGCTCGTTAGCTCAGCATGCAAGCAACATGTCGGTAAAGGATATTTGCCATTTGTGTAACGAGAATTTAGGAATAAAAGGCAACATTTCAGGTTCCCGGACAATATTCCAAAAGAAGGATCCAAGAGAAAAAAAGCATTAGCGAGCGGCTAACAGAATTAGGGCTACCGCTGTCTGAAAATACTGGTTAGCTGATTGGATAAACCATCGGTCTATCACCACCTAACCCACCTCAAAACCAACGCTGATTGGCCCGGTCGTTTGGCTAACGGCTCCAAATTTTCTCTGCCTCAAGATGCCAGACTGATCTGCAAGTGGAAAACTGGAGCTCGCGAGATCAGGACGGTCTCACGAGGCTACGATCACGCAGCTCCCACAGAGATCAGGAAACTGAATCTGTTGCCATTTCTATGGTGTTGTTTTGAGTTACAGAAAGAAATGTCTTTTTTTTAAGTGTTAAAAACAGCTTTTTAGGTAAATAAATGATTAATTAAATCAATATAATTGATTCACATTCCGCTTCTCCGCACATTGATTTGCCAAACTTGCACAGCACTAATACGACTACTCAGGAGGGATTACTTCAGTCTTCAGCTGTCTCCCATGTGTCTAGCCTCTGTATAGCCTTCTCCCTTCACTTAATTAAATGTCTCCATTCCCAGTAATGCCAGAATACACACATAGACAAGACATCATCACCCAACATGCAGAAGCTTGTGCTGCTGTGATTGATGATACCCAGCCTTTATACTGTATATCCGCCAGTAGCTCTCTGTGGGGCTTAGGCTAGACCTGACGCGCTAATAGGGGATTAGGTGTTTTTGTCACTTTATAAATCGGCCCAACATTGATACCCATTTGAGTGAGATTATCCCCTCACTGTCCGCCTGGTATGGCAAAGTTATGCATGTGGCCTAGGCACACTTTCATGTACTTCAATGAGGTACAATGAAGGTCTAAACGTTTTTAAAAGAATAGTTTTACATTTTGTGGGGGAGAGTTGAGAAGATCAGTACCACTCATATCTGTACAGTAAATATGGAGCTACTGCCAGCATCCGTGTAGCTTAGAATAGCATACATATGTGGAAACCAGCAACTCTAAAGCTCTTTATTTAACATGTATAAAAGTTATATCTTGTTTGTTTAATCTGCACTAAAATCAAAGTGTGCAAACAATAATTTGCCTTTTTTTAGCGAGTGTTTTGTGCTGACTGTTGCTTGACTCTGAGCAGTTTCAACCAGCGGTGACTGGAAAGAAAAGTGGGGACATTTTTTTTTCACGCTTTGGTTTTTGTACAAACTTTTATTATCATTTTACAAAAAGTTCATAGACAAAGTATAATCCTTGTCTTGTGCATTGTAAATTGACAACTTTTAGCTGAGCAGTGTTGTATTCTGTTTCAGTTGGCAGGTTAGAAGAACGTGAATTGGAGCTCAAGAAAGAATACAACTCCCTCCATCAGCGACACACAGAGGTAAGGGGGAGACAAAGGATAGAGAGCGGAAAGAAATGTTGTTGAGTTGTAATCATTAACCACATTCATGACTAGTTTCCTGTGGTTCTTTGGTTTGACTTCTGCAGATGATCCATAACTATATGGAGCATGTAGAGAGGATCAAAATGCAACAGATAAGTGAGACTTCAGAGTCCAGCGCGGTCGGCCGAATCAGGTAAGACCATAACAGATACTGTAAGTTTATGTTATTGTGTTGTTCACGTCATATGGATTGAATGGTAAAGATGGGAAAGACTCCCATGTTAAATGAACACGGCAACTTATTGGGACGTTAGCTTATTCACCGTATCCCCCAGAGTTAGATAAGTCCATACATACCCTTCTCATCTCCATTCATGTCATAACGCTGTCTGGCGCTCCCACCGCTAGCCTAGTTTAGCACAGATCCTGTAGGTAACAGGCACCAACTAGCCTACTGCTCCCAATAAGTGACAAAATAACGCCAACATTTTCCTATTGACATGTTGTGATTTTTAGTCGCAGCATGTACAAATAACAAGGTCACATGAGACGCAGCCATCTTCTAACCGTATACAAACTGGGAACTATATTCTCAGAAAGGCGAAGGGGGTAAGCTTCGCTTCAGAACTCGAGCTATCATGGCGCCATTTTGTTGCTAACTGGCCATCACCTCCTGTTAGCATTCCGCTGACCGCCATTTTTTTTTTACGTCACACGACTGCGAATAACTTTACATCTGAAGCGTTTAAAGACTCTATTTGTCCGTTGTTTAGTTCCAAAGAAACACGACAATGTATAAAAGGCTCCATTACCTTGTACCTCACGTTATGGCTCCGTAGCAGACGTTTTTGTAAAAATAGGCTAACGATTGTGTCATAACCAAGTGACTTACTGTCGCATAGTAGAGGAATTACCGTATAGTACAGGAGAAGCTCTTGAGGCAGTTTCGACTTACATGAGATGTTTAGGTTTAATTACTAATGTTAACTAGCATGTTAGTGATCAATAATTAGCCTGTGCCCATGTTATCTCCTTACATACACCTACAGTCTCCGTATCTGTAAGATTGGGAATGATTGAGATTTCTCTTGGCACAGCTACCAGAAGACTTACAACTTTCAGACACGTTGCTCATGTCACATTCTCTCAGTTGGAGGCTGCGCAGTAAAGCTGGCCATCACCAGAAAAGTGCTTCTAATAGCCTTCACTGGTCTCCGTCCAGAGCAACGGGGTCTATTGGTCCATTATATACTGTCTATGTGACCGACTGCTACCTGTTGTGGAATTTTCCTCACATTACTCTGTCCTCTGTGACTGTCTACATCTAGAAACTAAGCTGCACGGTGCAGGCAGGGAACAGCTCTGATTGGCTCATGGAGACATGTGATCAGACAGTGGTTTATGGAGCGCTAGATTGGCTTTGCAAAAACTGTTCTATGAAGGGAATGGCGCATTTTAAATATCGCTCGATCACGCAAATTTGATCGTGGGAAGCCAAAATCGTGATCGTGATTAAAATTTGATTAATTGTGCAGCCCTAATGACTGCATCCATATTTGTTTTGTTTTCAGATACCATATTTGTAAGTGCCACTTCGGATATATAAGAGCTTTTGTTTGTCCACTTTGTCCACAATTGTCCACTTGTAATTAAAACTTGTTGACATGAACGCAATTTACAAGTTGAAAACTTGTCATTACGATAACTCATATATGATATGAACGCTGCAAAAGGGACACATGTGAGGCCCCTCAGGAAGAACCCCATCTTTGATGGCACAAAACACAATGGACAAACCTGTGAAGAAGTTTATGTGAACTTATAGTAGGACTGATTTTTGAGGGCTTTTATTTACCAAGAAGCATTTTGCTGTTTTTCAGCTCTGCTATTGTATCAACTTCAACCAAAAAGGTAATTTATAAGGAGAACAGACACAAGGAAGGCATAGTTTTCACATTACATGGTGTTAACGTTTTTCACTTTCATAATACTTTCAATGCTTATAAGAAGTTAATCAGACACTACCACAGCCAACACTTCGTGGTTAACAAGGGCTCAACTGAGACAAGATGCGTGAACTGCGCCTTTGAGAAAACAAATGTTTTTTTTTTCTTGTCCCCCCACAGGAGAGAGCGGCCTCTTTCTTTGGGGATCTTCCCATCACCTGGTGGAGCGTCTCTGCTAAACCCAGACCCCCAGGCCAGGGCAGAGACACCGGGGACAGAGGGCTGGAGGTTCACCGACCCGACGCGGTCCAACTCTAGCCTCAAGGTAGGTGTGTGGAGAGCGCCTTCATGTGAACGTCAATCACAGTAGGTGGAAAATAATGACTTGTTCCTGTGGGATTTTTTTAATTTAGAGTATAAACTCATGTCTCACTACATGATATCAGCCTGATAACTAAGGTGGGGGTTTTGGAATGAAAATGAGCTTCAGACATGAAGTGCATTATAATGACGGACAAATAATGACATGTCTTTGAAGTCCCGACACAAAAAACAACAATGCAGAATTTTCTTTTCTTCATATTTCTTCCTCATTATCTTTTGGTCCAGAGTGTTAGTTGTGCATTCTATCTGCTGTTAAATTCTGATTGTCCAATCTGAACTGTGATGATCTTAAATGATACATGTTTTCACTTGCTTCAAATGATTTAATACCTGAATATTAAGTGCTACCGTAATGCTCTCACTGTTTTAGCTGTTTAATCAAAATGAGTGTCAAAATGCATAAAAGTATGCAGAATTATCTGATTGCTATAATCCCTTTTTTTGGCTGAGTGTTTCCAGCTCTCCTGCCAGTGCTAGAAGATAGTAGAGAGTAGTTTTGGCTTTAGATCCGTTTAAAAATAGAGAGCCTTTGATAAGGCTCGGGCGTGCTTAAGCGTATTTTAGTAGGCGTCTGACAAGGCGATCTCTGTTTTCAGACTTCCTTCTCTTTAGCCATTGATGAATATGCAAACCTGTCTCTTCTCCTGATGCAGCAGTCACAGGAGATCATTACATTTATCATTATTCTTAATCAGAATAGATAAAATTTTCTATTTGATGCAGGCTTCATCATATGATGTGTATTTTCCATTTATTTCAATTCATGTTAAACTGCTGTAAATACTACTGGGGTCACAAGTCATTCTTCTATTATATACATTATTATGGTTATATTCTCTCTGTTTTCTACTGGTACTCCAAATGTTTTTGGTGTGTTTGTATCTGTGGCAGTTAAAACCTGGAGGGTGACAATGTTAATTCATCCCACTGCTGCGTGCGTCTTTGTTAAAACTGGGACATCAGCTCTGTGGCGCGATGCATGATGGGAGTGATGCCGCTGGATGGCTCGCAGCCAGTCCCAGAAAAAGGCTAGCTGGAATGTGATTAGTTCTTATGCAATCAGTGCTACAGGACGGTTATTGTTGAGCCATGGCCTTTTGAACACGACTTGATTTGATATGCAGACATGCTCTTGGAGTTAAACTGGGAGGTCATGTTTATTCACGGGGGTGGGTGGCGCTTCAAATGAAGAGGAACGACAGGTTAATGAGGTGCGTATGTCCGCATGTCGGCCATGGTCTAATCTCCATCCACAATATGAGTCATTTAAGCAAGACCATCCCATTATCTTTAAAGCTGGCATAATTTTCTAAATCACTGCTTTTTGTTTCATTCAGGGGATCTTTATGAAGCAATGTCACTTAAAGGGGATGTCTTAAGGAGTACTACAACTGCCTGTGTGAAAAAGTTGTATGAAGCCTTTGGTGACTCCAGAGGGAGCTGCACAAAATCTGATAAAACTTCTGAAAAAGAAATCTGGGGCTGTGGAGAAAGAAACTGGCTCACCAAACTGTCTAGCCCGCTTCTCATCTCTGCTGCAGGCTAGCCGCTACTGGCGTCACAAATCCGAATCAATCAAATAATTGTTTTAGATCTACAGTTGTTAGCATTAGTCACATACTGAGCCCAGGGTTTCTGCGGGGTCTTAAAAGTCTAAAATTTAAAAATCTAAATTGTAGGCCTTTCTCAGTCTTAAATTCGCTCAAGTATTGTGTTCTAGGTCTTAAATAATTTTAAATAGGTCTTAATTTTCCTACATCCCTGTAATGCTACCTATAATACTGTTGTTTTAAATGTATTCCGTGGTGTTGTAGTTCTTTCTTTCTAGTCCAAATATAGATTTGCTGTATTACGACTACAAATGAGATCAACCGGCAACTTATATTGCAGCCAAACAGCTTTCGTGTTATTGGTGTGAGTGGCTTTCAGATTGTACCACAGACATAAAACAGATTTTATTCTTCAGCTTTGGGGAAGTACAAGTTTAGCGATACTCTGCTTGATTAAAACTGAATTTAGGGCTTAGTTGATGTATTGATAAAGGTCTTAAATTTCATTCAACATGGTCTTAAAAAAAGTCTTACATCCGACTAAACCTGCAGAAACCCTGTGTTCCATTGACTTCACACAGACATGCACACTTTTTGGTGTATGCATTTCTGCTGAACTGCTTCTGCACATGTGAGCTTTATTTTCACTCTTCCCCCCCCCTAAGCAGTTGGACTTTGTCAACCCCCCAAAGGAAAGGGAGGGTAAGAGTGCGCAGGACTCTACTTGGGGGAATTCACTGGCAGACGACTGCAAGGTAGTTGGATGAGTGGCGGCTGGCGGAAGTGCCATCAGCAGCAGCACGCCTGCATTGGCTGTGGACAGCACACTGTTTGTGTTTGCGTGTGTGTGGGCTTCAGTAGTCTCCCCCCACCATGCTACATCATCATTTCAAAAGCGTCGCCTCTCACTGCGTGCATTTATAGACCCTAACTTCACAGACCACCTGCGCTAGACTGTGCTACATGCAACCATGTCCTGTGTGAAGGCTACATTGGGGGTAAAAAAATCACGAAAACTGACAAAAACAGTCAGATGTGTCATGGGTGGCATTGGTTAATTATCTATCTTTTTAAAATCAATAACAGCGTGGTTGCATCTGGCCTCTAATTTGTTTGTTTATTTCAGTTTAAATGCATGACTTTTGTATTTCACATGCTTCTTTGTATTTTGCTTCATTCATGCAGATCTTCAACTTAACAGTAACATTTCTGATCACTCATTGTACAATAACAGCATCATACATTCAAAGAGTATTCTGTCTTTTAATGCTGTATTTGTGTAACATTAGATCTAATGTGCAGTCTGTTTTTGTAGTCTCTTTTCAGTTTCTTCATTGTAACTGTTTGGTTTGTGTTGTGTACTAGAGGTAGAATGGCACACCCTTTGTGGCCATGTTTAATTTCCGTAATGTTGTGTGAAGCCCCCACCCCCTGCAATCCGTGTAGCTCTGTGTGGACTCCCTTGTCTGTGTTTGTGTGCTAGCTCGCGTTGCTCATGTTTTTCTCTGCATCTAATTGGAAAGCTATCCTATCTTTTTATGTTAATTCATAGTATTTCTGTTAGATTTCCTGATCTTTTCATGAGCTCCAATTTCCCAAAACAAATCCATGTAGCTTAGTATTTTAAAATTGTTGTGTTTAAGGGATTAAAAGGTAGATTTTTACCCTGAGATAATTGTGATGCTCTTGCTCTGCACAATGTAAGAGCTGAGAGAAATTGGACTCCTGTGTCTTCTGTTATACTGTGTAGTGTATGTAGTAAACCTCTAACCTTCTCTAGTTTGTGTTTAGCACTTTCCACCTGTCCATGTTAGCCTGTAACATCTTAAAGTGTGTTGTTATGCTGTTGTTATCTTTGTGGTCCAATTTGTTTCTGTATGTTTTGTCCTGTCATTTTGACTCCTGTCTTTGAATGACTATCTGTAATATCACTGTTATTAAGCTTCTTTTCATTACAGGATGAGCTGTCGGACTTCACTGGCTCGAAGTCGGCCACACCAATGTCCACCACGACCTCGGACATGGAGAGGGAAGAAGGGAACAGTAAGAGCACGGAGGTGCAAGCTGCACCCGGGACCAGATCCATATCAGTGGGTAGGGTCAGCCATCATAAAACACTTACAGAATCACATTCATTAGTGGCCTACATGTCTTTTGTCTTTTTTGTTTTATGCAGTATATGACACCAAAGGTTTGGGCTACAATGTTTATATTATTTTTTTTTTTTTTTTAACATTTTTTTTATGGGCATTTACGCCTTTAATGATAGGACAGCTGAGACATGAAAGGAGAGAGAGAGGGGGGAAGACATGCAGGAAAACCATCACAGGATGGACTCGAACCCTGGACCTTCTGCATCGAGGAATAAACCTCTATATATGTGCGCCTGCTCTACCAACTGAGCTAACCGGCCACGGGCTTTTTTTAAACCATTTTTTTTTTTTTTTTTACGGTAATCTAAAAAACGCCCAAACCTGATGCAAAAGTTTGTAGATTGTTACTCACAAACAGCGGTATCCTTCCTTTTCTTTGGTATTTTTGCATGTGCTGTGTCTTACGCAGGTTTGCCTGAAAATGAGGACAACTCGGATGTGCAGGACATCATTGAGTCCACCCCTGAGCTGGACATGGATCTCATTGGATACAAGCCCTGCAGGTAGTACAAAGAACATGCTGTCAGGCCAGTTTCAAACAAAGTTTCACCAGGTATCATAAAAATCACATCCCATCCTGCTCTTATTACTCTTCTAGTACTCCTACTAAAGGCATTGAGAACATGGCATTTGACCGAAACACAGACTCTCTGTTTGAAGAGCTGTCCTCTGCAGGCACTGGGCTCATAGGGGATGTGGATGAAGGGGCCGACCTGCTGGGTGAGTAAAGGCTTTATCTTCGTTGCAACGATGCAGCACTGAAATGGAATAATGTGGCAGCAGTCCTGTCAGATCCTCTGAATACACTTCATATTTCATTTGCGAGAGTTATACCATGGTCATGGTATAAATACTTGTTTGTAATTTGCTTATCGGTGTCTAATACAATCAATGAATTGTACTAGGTATATAAAAGTAAGAGTTTAAGCGTCGCCAGTTGACTTAGGCCCTCTACCCTAAAAAAAACAACCTCAAAAAACAAAAATGCAAATTGTAACTTATCGCCACCAAAAATGTCCACCTATATATCGGTTGTAGAGGCAGCTGTTGTTGTAAGCTTCCCTCAGGATTTCTAACCGGTGAAAATCGTCTCTTCTTTATCAATAAAAGGTACCTCCCTTTTCAAGGTAAAAATGTGGTTGGTTAGTTTCAATGTCATTCCAGAATGAAGCTTTATTCAGTTTTTTGGCAAAGCCATTGATAAATACAGTTATAGAGGGACCACCAATCACAGAAACTTTTAGATTTTTGGAACCAATTATGCAGGGAAGGAAAAATATATTAAATGAAAAAATTAAACTTTTTGATTTTGATGTAGTATGTATGCTTCCCTGCTGCTACAGGCAACGATGGCACTTTTGCTTAAGATATTTAAACATTTACAAATAGATGATAGCATATTTTTTTTTTAAGTGGCCATGGTATAATACTGTAATACACCTAATAAGTTACTTTGAGGTGTCTTGATATTGAAAATAATAGACTCTGTGGAGCAAACAGGCACTTACTTCATGTTGTGGTGTTTTGTTGAAAAGATTGTCACATCAGTTTCTCAATTGGATAGACTAAAAGTGATTATCTTGTTGTATCAGTTAAATGTATTGCATACAAGCGAACTGCACAATAACCCTGAATATTTCTGAAAAGATGCCCATTAAACTGTTACAATGGCTCTCTACTGCTAGGTTTGGCTAGCAGCTGTTGCTCTACTGATAGTACTAGTTTTAATGATAATAATAATAATAATAATAATAATAATAATAATAATAATAATAATAATAATAATAATAATGTAATTCCAACACCTGCTGTTTGCTGCAATGCTGCTCCACTTGCTTTGGTCCAGCTGTGATACTGAGTGTTATCCATCAACCCATGTTAACATCACCTCTCTCTCTCCCGTATCTCATCCCCTGGCTTTTGTCCATAATCCCAGTGGAGTACTCTGGTGTGTATGACCTCAAACCTTTCCTTAGCTAAACATTCTTCTGCAATGTCCCTTTGACCTCTAGTCATTAGTCACTTTCTGCCATATCTGCCATCGTTACCACTCACAGCTTCTCCTTCGTTATGTTTGATAACAGTAGGCATACAGTTGCACAGTTTACATCTTTTCAGCTGCCTACTTTTGACTGCTTTTTTTACAACGTTTGGTGCATGGATGATGGAGTTCAATGCTTCCTTTGTTGGCCTAACTGTTCTTTTTACAGTTTCAGTTCATTTTGTGGCCCTCGTATTTTCCTGTTTTCCTCTTTCTGTAACGCTGCAATTGTTGTATCTTACTAGCTTTAGAGACCCAACAGCATCTTTGCTTGTGGAGTCAACAGCTACACATTTAGCTCTGGCTCCTTCATCATTTTGGTCATTCCACTGTTTCAAACTATATCCGCATTTCTTTCTCTCTTTCTCTCCCTCTCTTCCGTGTCCTTTCCGCCTGACTTGGATTGCATGGTTTTCTCAGACCTTAGTTTGATTGGTAAGACCCCACCCACTCTATCCATCCTTCTCCTGTCAGTCATGTGCCGTTGATTTGTATGTTTGTGGTAGTGTCTTGTGCTGTGAAACCTACAGTGACAAATATCTCACTAGGAGATATTTCACATCCTACGTAGTGCCTTGGTGGATCTTAACCTGTAGTGCTGCTCCAGCATGTTGTCAGTCTGTTTCCTGTGTAATAAAACTCTAATTTAACCATCAACTCTGTTCAGGTATGGGCCGGGAAGTTGAAAATCTCATTCAGGAGAATTCACAACTGCTCGAGACAAAGTAAGTGCATATTTTTTATGTTTTTTTTTCGTGGCATGACTGATATTGTCTTGATCCTTAGTCCATAGCTACAATTTGCTGTCAGTATTTTACAAGTAGACTAAAATGTCCTTGTTCCCGTCTGTCCAGGAATGCTCTGAACGTGGTGAATAAAGACTTGATATTGAAGGTGGACGAGTTGACCTGCGAGAAGGAGATGTTGCAGGGAGAGATGGAGGCTGTGCTGCAGGCCAAGACCAAGCTGGAGGACAAGAACAGAGAGATGGAGGAGGAACTCAAGAAGTAGGTCAACAGTCATAGCCGGTAGCACTCATCAGTTGAATACTACAAGGCTTGTAGTAGTAATTATATTAAAATAACATAACATGATTTTATCAAACGTCATTTGTTTCTACATGCATATGTCGTGCAAGTGTAATAAATGCTCTTTTCCAGAGTGCGACTGGAGGTGGAGGAAATGAAACACAAAACTAAAGATGAAGAAGATGTGAGTCTTTTGCACTTGTACAACAATGTCTGTGATTGCAGACATATACATGTATTTTTTTGCGTGGTAACGTGTGGGTTTAATTGTGCGTTACCACAGAGTGATGTACCTACAGCCCAGAGGAAGCGCTTCACCAGAGTGGAAATGGCCCGAGTGCTGATGGAAAGGAATCAGTACAAAGAGAGACTGATGGAGCTACAGGAAGCCGTGCGGTGGACAGAGATGATCAGGTATATAATCATGTTTTTGTTTACATCCCGGTTATTATTGGCCGGCACTAATTGTACCAGACAGTGGTAGAGTCTCGCTAACTCGGTTACACACTGGATGCGTCGCGCGAGCGTGGCGTTTCTCCTGCCGCTAGGTACAGGGAGGGCTGATCTCGGGACATAGCGCCGACAGATTCAAACTCAGAAAAATGGGTAAGTGGGCTGTCTGTTTATAACAACTTTGTGTAGCTGTAAAGAGCCTATATTGCCTATCTGATGTTGGACCAGATCACTCAGAACACACACTACGTTGTTATCGTAGCCTGTCCTACCATTTATTTACCAGCCTACTGATCTGATTAAAGCAAGACAACGTCGGCAGTATTGACTACAAAATATGTTACAGAATATTTCGTTCTGTATGACGTGCAATATTTGAAAATCCTTTCTCTGAAATTTTTATATCTACATTGATGTCAAAACCTCGAGACTTTCAAACATCAAGATGTCATTTATTAATATGCATTTGTGTCTAAATGACACATTTATATGATATGTATGTATATATGTATATATATATATATATATATATATAAACACATTTTCCTATTCTATTTTGCCTAGAAACGTTTCAAACACGCTCGCATTTCGCGTGAAAAATAGGCGTCGGTTCTATTTCTAGCAGGCGTCTCACACAGGCAGTGTGTAAGTTCTAACCTGTTAACATGGGAGCTGAAATATAAACGGACACGCCACGCGGCTGACACGCTCGCGCGACGCATCCGGTGTGTAACCGGCCTTAATATTCACACACATACAAACTCCCAGTGTCTCGTTGTTCTGTGAGAATGATGTTTGCCGTCTGTCTCATGACATCCAATATTGTGTTTGTGAAGTAGGTGGTATGCAGTGAAAACATCACTGCTCAGAATGACACAGTGGCCATGTAACAGGAGTATACTTTCTGAATTGATGTAGTTAGATAATGTTGCTGCTGTCGTAAACACTCATGCAACGTGATAAACATGGAGACCATCTGAATCCACACTAACTCCTTACTCCGATTCTCCACCGGGCGCGTCTGTGCTGCGTTCCGGCTGCGCCGCTGTTTTGTTCCGTCCTCCGCCGCGCGCCATACCGCACGGGCGTCTCCGAAGCGGAGCATCTTGCTGCCCTAGTCACAGATTATATTGACTCTACTTTGTACTTTACAGAACAATCGCGTGTCTATTAAGCTAGTATCTACCTCCAGGCACTCCTACAGTTAAACTCCATGCCTTCTCTTTTCTTTTCCTTCTCAGATCTGTGATGTGGTATTATGTTTTTCAACGTCCAAGACAAATCTCTCTTCGTCCGTGGTGTTGTAGTGGAGACCTATACGATATTGGGGGGGAGGGAGGGGGTGTTTTGGTAAATTGACTGGATAGTCTCGCTGTTTCACTGCCCAGCTGACCGAACGGCCCGTGGCTCGCCTTACAATAGATCTGCCGCATGTCTTGAGCGGAGAGCTGCTTAACACACGCTTCTGGGAAATGCGCCGTCGCGCGGCTGGTGGAATATTTAAACAGTAGCCATGTTTTCCTTTCTAATTGTCAAGCGAATTTTAAGCAAACCTTTAAAATGTCGTAAAGGAAGCGTTTCCATCAACCGGTTTAGAGCGAAAACTAGACTACGCAAAGTGCAGTTTCGTCACAAGTTGACGTTACGCGTAAATATTTTTTGCAAATTTGAGTAGTAGTAGAATTTTGCCGTTACCATCAACATTTTCTAATGCGATACTTCAAAATGCGCATGAAATACGTCGATGGAAATATGACTGTTGACTTGAATGGCCCGCGATTGCTCGCGGGGTACACGCCACGCGCCCAGAACGCAACGCAGACTCGCCTGGTGGAAATTAGCGGAGTGTTTCCGTTGGACATCCTCAACCTGTGTGTCTTAAAAAACTGACAACACGTAACATGATATCATCTTGTCCTTTTCCTTTAGGGCCTCAAGAGAAAATCCAACACTCTCAGAAAAAAAGAAATCCAGCATCTGGCAGTTGTAAGTCCTCCCAAATGTACAGTTTCTGTTTGTTTGTTTTTTGCTTTCCTTTTGTCAGGCCTTTAACTTTGACAGCCTCTTGAGATCAACTTCTGTAACATTTACTCTCAACTATTCAAATACATTTTTTATTTTTTCTTGTTTTCCTGGGATGTGCTATTGAATTGGCAGCATTAGGTAAAGATGGTTTAATAAACCTTCACCCAGCCAAACCCCCCTCGTTCCCTCCATTCACACAGAAATGCTCCAACTGGATCCAACATTGATATGTCTTATGTGCATCAGTTGTTGTTATCACAAACTGCTCAGACATGACTCTCCCTCTGCCCTCGGGCTTTCCTGTCTCCTGCCTGCTGTGTGCCTTTTTTGGTGTTTTTTTAACTCTGTCTGCTCATAGGGAGCTAAAGAGGGATGGGGTTCCCTCAGCAGCCTAAATACACGTACAAATTGCTGGATTAGTGTTTATGTGTATTTATTTATTTATTTATTTATTTATTGTAACAATGTTTTCCCTATCTGTTCTGCATTGTATAGATAATAGATATCATAGATATAGATAATATGATTCAAAAACCATTCTGAAATAATGAATTACACATGAAGATATTTTATTTACTTTTCTGGAATGTTTTTATCTGTTTATTCAAATTTTTATCTACACATATTAACTGGTTTAATTAATTCATTAGTGTAAAACCATCTAACTTCACACTTCAGATACCTTTTGATACTTTACAATTTGGTTAGTGCTTAAAAAGTATTGATGTGGAATATACCCAGTCACGGTCAAACATGATAGGAAATGCTCAGCTGTTCCACGGCTCCCAGCATGCTTTACTGCATAATGTAAATGTTGGTGGTAGTTGCTTGGTTGTCTGGTCGATTGGTTGGTGACCCGCCCCTCCCCTTCCTTGCTTTTTCCCCTGCCCTCCTGTCTGCTCTGTTCCCCTCTTTGCTTTCTGTAACCTCTTCACCTGCAGCTTCAGCAGACTGTTTAGCTCCTCCTCCAGTTCGCCGGCTATGAAGAAGGTGGAGTCCCAGTCCAACATGAAGTACAACCCCCCTGGCAGCATGGTGAAGAGGAGTAGCACCTTCTCTCAGTTCCCCACAGAGAAGTCCAAGACTTTCGACTTCCTCAATGAAGAGTGAGTAACAGAGTCAAGTGGCTGTGATTTTAGTGTGTATTGGAGAAGGCACAACATGTGAAACTTATGATAGATTGGTAGAAATATTATTTACACCCAACGGCCTGCAGTAATGTACGTGTATATAATGCATCTGTAAGATGATGACATTCCTCCCTCTTTGCTAATCTCGTAGAAAGGACCAGTGCAGCTCACCATCGCGTAAAGAGCAGAAGAGAGCCCAGTACAGACAGGTCAAGGCCCACATGCAGAAGGAGGATGGACGAGTCACGGCACACGGCTGGAGCCTGCCCAGTAAATACAAGGTAGCAAATGAAGGTTTAAATATGAATCAAGTAGGAGGATTTTTTTCCCCCCATTACATCAATAATTATGATTAAGACTGTTCATTTGGATTTGGATTAGCTGTAAAAAAAACAAAACAAAAACAATTTTTTTTTTTAAATTGTCCACCAGATGGAGCTCAACTTCATGAGATTATTCAATTTCAATTCAATTCAATTCAATTTTATTTATAGTATCAAATCATAACATAAGTTATCTTGAGACACTTTACAGATAGAGTAGGTCTAGACCACACTCTATAATTAAAGGCACTGAAATCAGACCTATGCCCAGTGGTATTGCTAGCTGCTGCAGTTTCCATGTTTTGCAATGGCTGATTCAAATTGATGTTGGCTTTCCAAAGAACATTTTACAACCAAGGTGTTTTCTGTAGAACCTATCGCTACTGCAGATGGTCACCGTGTGCAGTGTTACAGAGAGATGCTGGCTTCAAGCAGATTACTTTTTTTTTCAAACTTTTGGTGCAAATCTGTTTTGAAAGCCCGTGTCCTTTGCATGTGCTGGTTATACCCCAACAGGTGGCAAATGGTGGACAGGTGGAGAACAAGATGAACTTGCCTGTACCAGTGTACTTGAGACCGCTGGATCAGAAAGATGCTTCCATGAAGGTACATATAGCTCTAGATAATACTTAGCTACATGCAGTATACTGTGTGCCTTTTTGTAAATTTCTTTAAATTTAGAATAACATCTGAGATATATATATATATATATATATATATATATATATTTATTTATTTAACATCTTTTTTCTCTGTTCCCTAGCTGTGGTGTGCTGCAGGGGTCAACCTGTCTGGAGGGAAGACATTACCAGAGTTCATGAGGCAGATGAAGGGTTCTCAGAGTAGCCTGGACCAGTTAGAGCAAGAGAGTAAGGTAAGAGTAAGTAATCCAAGGAAGAGGTATTGCACTTTCTAAATTCAGAAAGTTCTGTGGAGCTTGTCGGCTGATTTAGTGTTGTCTGTAAGGATCATGAGAAAGGGGAGCAGGAGAAGGAGCTGGTCCTTCAGGACGAGACATCCAGTAGGGTGTGGGTGTGCACCAGCACCCACTCCTCCACCAAGGTGATGGTGCTGGACGCCAGTCAGCCCTCTGACCTACTCGACTGCTTCTACGCCTGCAACACCCACGTCGTCTGCATTGCCAGCGTGCCAGGTAGGCTGAGTCACATGTTTGTGTGGGATGGATTAGTTGGGTTTTCTTTGTCTTTCATGTCTGCATCATTTCTTTTCTACTCTATCAGCACTGTAAGGTTGTTTGTGTTGTTTTTACAGGCGTGTTGGAGTCTGATTATTTGGCAGGTGAGGAGGTACCCCAAGACCTGGAGGCTAGCCAAGGTGACGGGGTGTCACTGGCCGGCAGCGTGGCCAGCGTGGGCTCAGCAGGCAGCGATGGTGCCATGGCAGCAGAGGGGACCACTGCCATTCCCCAGACGGCCAGCACAGGTGTCACCGACCAGCCGGCTGAGCACAGCGGCATCTCTAGCTCTGGTACACTAGTTATCTTTGAATAATCCACACTTTCTCCAAACAACTGAAGATATTGAAAATGCCAACTATATTTCAAAAGGCCTATGTAACATATTCCCACACCTATTTACAACCTTTGCCTTACTTTTAACTTTTGGATATTATTATTATTTTTTTTAATCTATTTTAGTTGTGGGACTATGTTTTCTACCTCGCTGTAAATCACTTTTTGTAGTTGCAATAATGTAATTTCCCTGCTGTTATTAGTTTCATCTTGTATATTAATTACTCCACTCATGGTTCTAAAGAACATGTGATTTGCTGTAAATAAGTACTCCACTTTTTTCACGTGAACACGCTCATTGCTGGATTGCAAAACCAGTTGATAACTAGCTTTGTGATACTGGTTATCACAAAGCTCCCTCCGTCCCCAAACCTTCCTGTATCATCAATTTAACTGCTAATTAACCCTGTGATCCACGATGACCACAGTTGAGCTGTCCAGAGAGACCAGTCCAGCAGAAGACGGCGTTCCTGCGGCGGAAGAGGCAACGGAAGCAACGGAGGCTAATGCTGGCGTTGGCGAAGAAGAAGAGGAAGACCAGGGAGCGGATCAAAACCAGCCAGGAATCTATACGGAGCATGTGTTCACCGACCCGCTGGGGGTGGGACCCACTGACTCCCCTTCTGCTGATGCACAGAGGTGAGCAGTGATGTTCTAGATTATCACTTCTAAAGTTGTTGGGTGGTTTTAGTAAACACTAAGATGCGGGATAAGGTTCAACGTGCAAATCGCAATGAGGAAAAATAAAGTAATTGTATGCTCGGTACACAGGTCCAGCATTTTAAACACTTAGTACCAACACACTCTTAAAAAAAAGTAAAATTAGCTACAGTTCTTAATAATCAACTGGTCTTTTCAAGTTAGTAGTATCCAATTGTCTTTACATTTTCAACATGTCAACATTTGTCCTTCTAAAAAAAAAACTGATGTGCCTGAACACAAAAAATTGGGTAGAAGTATGTAGTGTTTCCTCCCCTGGTATGCATTACAAAATAAAATAAAGGGTAGGATATTTAGCTTATAGGAATTGTTAATAAGAACAATCCTAGTAACAGTGATACAGTAGACGGGCATTCAGAAAGCGCAGAGCTCCGCCAAGGCATGCCCTATCTCACAATGTTAATGCAGTGTGAATTTTCAGTCAGGAACTCATTTTTCAGATCATCCTGACGCCACATGAACGCGGCACAAACGCCCTATCTTGCAGCGTTAACAAAAGTGAAAAATAACTTCCGCCCTGTGATTTGGATCCGCTCCAAAATGTAATGGGCTCTTCCTTGGCCCGTGATGCTACACCCTTTCACTAAGTTTAATGAAAATCAGGTCTGTAGTTCAGAAGTTTGTAGTTGTCGTAATCCTGCTGACAGACAAACAACCGAACCAAAAACATAACCTCTTTGACAGAGGTAATAATAAATTATATTTAAATAGGTCTGCACAATTTTGTATGAAGGATGCATTTGAAAAACCTGTGACTCTTCTGCCTTCTGTGATCCAGGGGCTGCGGGCACGATGACGAGACTTCCTTTCTAGAAGTCTCCAACCCATCAGACGGGGAAGTTCTGAGGATGAGCAGCGCCCTACCCACCATGTGGCTGGGAGCGCAGAATGGATGGTGAGCAGAACAACAGCCAGTAGAAGGCAGCAGCCCAATATATAAGAGCTGGCACTCGCACAACAAATAGAATGTGCGACTGAAGATCAAGCCTGTTTTAATCCAGTGATTGTTCTATTTTAATTATTGTTTGATCACGCTACCTTTTTATTGTGAGCATATGAATCCATTCAGGTATCACCAGCTCTATTTTTGTAATCTAGTTTGAAATAATCAGCCTTTTTTCATCTCTCCGTCTCTCCCTCTTAAGTCTGTATGTGCACTCGTCTGTGGCTCGATGGAGGAAGTGTCTCCATGCCATCAAGCTGAAAGACTCAATCCTTAGCATAGTGTAAGTACTAAGTCGGTTGTGTAGTTATTCAGGAGCACACACCCCAAATACAGATTTATTACTTCAGGAAGAAATGTGTAAAAACAGTGTTTTTTTTTTTTTTTATCTCTTCTTACAGACATGTTAAAGGGAGAGTCCTGGTAGCTCTGGCTGATGGGACATTAGCAATTTTCCACAGAGGCATTGGTGAGTCTGTGGGTTAGCGTAAGAAACAGGTTTAGGCCTGCAGAAATATAAAAAACAATTATCTTTCAGTTTTTTGCATTTGATTCCGTTTTTTGGTATGAAAAAGCAACACACTGTCAGAGTTAATTTGACCATATTTTTGATATTTGTGAATGTTGTAATATCTAGCAATTAATGAGGAAGCTATAAATATCAGAAGTTATTTCACATATTTTATCGTATTTACACTGCTGGAGGTATTTTTGTATTATTTTCTGATTTTATGCCATGAAGATCAATCATTCTCAAGTCTTTTTGTTTCTCCCAAGCAGATGGTCAGTGGGATTTAACCAACTACCACCTGTTGGATCTGGGTCGGCCCCACCACTCTATCCGCTGTATGACCGTAGTCCATGACAAGGTGTGGTGCGGCTACAGGAACAAGATCTACGTCATCCAGCCTAAGGCCATGAGGATAGAGGTACAGCTGTCAACGTTATGCAATAAACATTCCGTCTGAATGAGGTTTCTGTTCCAATCCTGTCTTTCGACAAAGCCCAGACCAACAGTATAGTGTATAACCTTACCTTTTACCTAAACATGTCTTACAGTGACCAGAAAATCCTTCATTTAACATTTCCAATTTTTTTTTAAATCAATTTTTTATTTTTATATTTTTGAACATACAGAACAGACAAACACAATTGAACAAGAACAAAAATCCTCTCCCACCCTCTGCGGTCTCTAATTCTTGTGATGCTGATGTCATTACGACTGATACTTGTGCTGCTGCGTTTTTCCATAGATCTATAGTCGATGATTTGGAATTGTTAATCCTTGCTGTAGAGAGCTCAAGCATAACTATGTCTAGAAAATACGCAAACTATTTTATACAAAGCGAGTTGGGGGGGGGGGAGCCAGCGCTGAGCTGAGCTATCATTTTCTTGGTTGCAGTTAAGCCGGCTAGCCAAATTTTCTTCTTCGTCTCCCAAGCAGGTGTAATTTTGAGTCGTCGTTAAGTAACAAAACAATCGGGTCAGTAGGAATTCAACATCCTATCACATCAGATATTATTGATGTTGTTTTATTCCAGAACTCATGCACCTGTTCACACTCCCAGACCATGTGCAGGAAAGTTCCAGTTTGTTCAGGTTGGCAGAACGTGCAATAGGGGTTCTTGGAACAATGGAAAATGTCCCAAACTGTCTCCCAATTAATTGCGTTCCCCTCAGGGCTCAGCTCTCGCTCATTTCCACATTATTCTAACGTCACATCATCTTAATCCCTCATGTCTGAGCAGAAGTCGTTTGATGCTCATCCTCGCAAGGAGAGTCAGGTGCGGCAGCTGGCCTGGGTTGGGGACGGCATCTGGGTGTCCATCCGACTGGATTCAACTCTACGCTTGTTTCACGCCCACACCTACCAGCACCTCCAGGACGTGGACATCGAGCCCTACGTCAGCAAGATGTTGGGTACGAATACTTTTCTCTGCCTAGTACCTGCCTAGTCAGTGCTCTCAGAAACCCTTATCTCTTCTCAGACTTTTATCTGACCAGACCATTGTTATTTACATTGTTTACGTTGTTGAGAGCAGCATCTGTATATTGTATTTAGATGCTGAACTCCTTCCTCCAGATGTTTAGCACGTGGATTGAAACCGCAAACAAGTGTGTGTTCTGTGTGTGTTGCAGGTACGGGTAAACTGGGCTTCTCGTTTGTGAGAATCACAGCTCTGATGGTGTCCTGCAGCCGACTCTGGGTGGGGACAGGAAACGGCGTCATCATTTCCATCCCTCTGTCTGAAGGTATCACACACCTGCACAACAGCTACAGCCCGCTCAGGTTTACCCCATACATCTCCTGAACATTCCCTTTTAATTTTACATTTTAATTAACATATTTAACAAAAAAAAAAAATGGAATAAAATAAATATATATTTATTTATTTGTGTTTGTGTGTGTGTGTGTGTGTGTATGTATATATATATACTTCTTACTGTGTATCTGCGTCCTAGATTTCTTCTAAGGCACATTCAGACAATGTAGCAATTGTTATCATTTTCCTTCAGTACTCTGTCTGGGTTTGCAGTATATTCTTAGGTTTTCTCCGGCCAAATATTTGGCGGTCCAATCAGCGAACAGAGGGAGTGGCTGAGAACGATGACGTTGAGGATGTGCGCTAGAAAGATGCGAGCGAAGCCAT
Source organism: Perca flavescens (assembly GCF_004354835.1). Lineage (NCBI taxonomy): Eukaryota > Metazoa > Chordata > Actinopteri > Perciformes > Percidae > Perca > Perca flavescens. Next base: position 9,667,918 of record NC_041345.1, on the reverse strand, counting down.
TCGGTCCATTGTGGCAACACTGCCGAATATCCAGAAGTTAAAGCCCGAGCAAGAACAATCTTTGCTGAGTTGAAAAGTTTGATTTTCCAGCTCGCTCCGTTAGTGGTGAAGGAGTTGGATAAGGCGAACGCTAGCGATGCTAATGCTGAATGTAAGCCGATAGTTGTTGTTGTCGGTCTCCCCTCTTGTTGCACATGCGCGTGACATACGTCCCGACCAAACGTTAGCGATTGGTTATGGCAGATCAGGGTGGCTCTGGGCAGATCCAATAGTTTTAAACTTCAACAGAGTACCCGCCTTCAAGGAAGTTTACACTTGTCAATGGAGAGTGGTCAGACTCTCTGTACAAATGAAATGTACCAGAGTCTGGTAGGACCAGGCTAAATCAGGTTGCCATGGATACAGGTCTCACAGTCACGGTGTAGCTCACACAACACCATTGGGCAGGTTCCTTTTGCACGGCTTTGTTCTCAGTAAAAACTGAGGAGTGCTGCTCTCTTTCAAATATTAAAACTATTTTGAGCTTGTAAACTAGTTTTCTTCCCTTGTCTCCATATTCTTCCTTTTTTTTCTCTTCTGCGCAGTTCACTCGCTTCTTGTTCTCTGTCTTGACCTGCTCCTACCATGGAGTGTGAATTTGTGAGAAAGTGTTGAAGAGCTTGGTCCTCTTTTTGTTTAAACTCTAGCTTCTCTCCAACGGGCTCAGAAGCATGGAGCTCTCTTTTTGCACAGGTGTCTTTTTCTATGCTTTAAAAAAAAAAGAAAAAAGAGAGAGAGCAAACAGACATGAACCCACTAACCGCTCTGCTGTCTGTCTGACAGACTGTTGCTACCTCTGCTCATAACCCTGCTTAGACTTGTTTTACAGATGGGAAATCTGTGTATATGTGTGTGTGTGTGTGTGTGTGTGTGTGTGGCGCGTGTGTGTGCCTCAGTGTACCATTAAGTTCCTGCTCTCACTTCCCTTTTTGTCTTTTGCACGGCCCCCTTGACCCGCAGCTGGCCTTCTTGTGCGAAAAAACAGATAATATTCACATTGTGACATCAATAGTTTTTATTAATTCCTTTCTTATTCTGCAGCCAACAAGACAACGGGAATAGTGCCAAATCGGCCTGGCAGTGCTGTACGGGTTTACGGTGATGACAGTTCAGACTGTGCCATGCAGGGCAGCTTTGTGCCATACTGCTCCATGGCCCACGCCCAGCTGTGTTTCCATGGACATCGAGATGCTGTCAAGTTTTTTGTTGCCGTGCCAGGTAAGCGATGAGCGTCTGTAAAGTGGCAGAAGCGGTGACAAATGCTGCAAAATTATCTTTGGGTTTTGTACTGTTGGTCAGACAAAACAAGGCATTTGAAGACATTACCTGGGATGGGTGTGTTTTAATTATTGTTTTGACTTTTAATAGACAAAACAATTAATAAGCAAAATACTCTGCAGATTAACTGATAATTAACGCAAATGTAAGTTGCAGCCTGGCATTTATGCATCTTCATTATGCACAATTTTGTGAATGCCAATAATTTGAATAGAAGTTTACCGAAAATACATTTCCAACAAAGCTTTGACAATGAAATAATTCTTTGAAAATGGCAGTGGCTTCCTGATGACAGCTTCCCCTAACTGTAAGCAAATGTTTTTTGACTCCTGGTCATTTGACTTGTTGTCACAGGTCAGGCGATGCCCCCTCCAGGCAGTGCAGATTCAGGCTCCGATGACCCTCCATCTGAATCCTCTGACACAGCAACCTCTGAGCCCAAAACATTCCTGGTCATGAGTGGAGGCGAAGGCTACATTGACTTCAGAATGGGTGAGCATGTCCCACCACTGGCACTAGTGACAAAACAGAGATGTAGTGCAAAGTATTCACTTAGGTGGAGCCAACAAGTAGCGTCCATGTTTCCCCTTAGTGAAATCCCAAATATTAAAGGTTGCATTTGAATCCACATGAGAAGTAATATAGCTGTTTAGTATAGTATACTGTCAGACTTTACCCTTGTGTTGTCTTCCCGTCGAACATAAACTTGTTGTCCGTCTGGGTCAAAATTGAAAATGGTGCTTTTTTTTAATGCTTTTTGGCACTTTTTTAACAGTTTTTGTCACTTTTTTTTTTTTTATTCATGGTCAATGAACAAATCGATATCCGAATGCGAATGAACGGACTCCATATGAGGCTCCTTTTTCAACTACAAGGTCAATATTGTTTTTCAATAACGACAAAACAAGAAATAATCCGTGCATTTATATGGAACTAAGCTTTAGGAGCTTTCCATCTTTACTCTCCTCCCTGTTATGTTGCATTCAGAGATCAATTGTTTTTGACTAATAAAATGGCTGTGGTCAGAAACAAGAAGAGCTACGGTGAGTTGTTCAAAACAAAAATACGGTAAATCTTAAAAGTGGCGATTCCGTCCTAAATATGCTTTTAAACGAAATTTTGACTCACAAAAAAGACCCTAGGTTGCATTTTGGCGAGAGTTACGCTTTATGATCAGAGGACGTTGAGTGGATCACAGACTGGTTTATATATCAAAGTTTAGTCAGGATACCGTTTTAAAACTATTTTTTTTTTCTCAAATGCTATAAAGTTGAATAAAACACCCACAATTCAAAGGAAGTAATCATTAACTTTACCTGCGAAGAATGTTGTATGGCGTCGATACAACGTACACCCATGCATCCATGTTATTTTTGGGCAATTTGGTTAAAAGAAACCCATATTTCTGATATAAAAAACTTTGAAAACGGGTCAAATTTGACCCGAGGACAACACAAGGGTTGACGCTGGTTAAATTGGTGCAAAACCAACCCTACATCTCCACGGTGACACACCTGGTATGCTGTTTGTTTGACTCATCGTCGTCCTCCTCAGGCGATGAAGGCGGTGAGTTGGACGGTTTATCAGAACCAACAGCCAGCCAGCAGTCCCCACCTACCAAGGCCGAGCGAAGCCACCTCATCGTCTGGCAGGTCACAACCTCACTTGACTGAAAGAAGAAAGGAAAAAAAAAAAATCAGACTGTTGTGTCAACACCACGGCCGCCCACCAAACCCCCCGCATGACCTCCTCAAAGTTTTTAATTTGGTATCACTGATTGTTCTTAATGCCTGAGTCGTTGACTACTTTGTAAAAAAAAATATTTTTAGTCCATGTTTTGTACAGTTTATTCTTTATGAATTTGAATTAGGTAAGGTGAGGTTTATGTTAACTTAAAGAAAACGTCCAAGGTCCAAGTGTTCCTTTCTGCTGGTCTGCATGTTGGAAAAGCCGGTGCACACTGGAAAAGGCCAAGTTTATGCAACTAAAGTTGTGGGCATTGTTTGATCAGGTAATGTATGGAAGTTGTTGGTCTCCCAAATTTAAAAAAAAGGGTTTAGATGTGAAAGATAAAAGGGAAAAGCGCTTGAAGCAGTTTTGCGGTCATTAAAAAAGGAACAGAAAGTTAAATTGAAGTATAGTTTCTACATTATACACATAAGACTTTTACATTTGTCCGTAAGTATATGAGCATCAGGTGTGTATGCATTCACTGATCATTATTATTATTATTATTATTATTATTATTATTATTATTTTCTTAACCATTAGGGCTGGGTGTCAAAATATGTCTCCTGCAAGTCAAAATGTCTAAAAAATTTTAAAAGGTTAAATTCTTTGAATGTGTTATCTGAGGCTGATTACTCTACTGTACACTCTGATTATTAAAAAAGCAGATTACATTAAATGTGATTTTATTCAGCAAAAGTCGGATAAAACCCTTTTGAGAGGTTGTATTAATATTGAGTGACACCGAGCTCTATTTGCCACAGGTCTACGTTTTATGACATGAGTAATGTCTAAGCAGTTTGGGTACTGCTACTGAATAGAGGAACCAGCTTACTGTACTGTAGGTTAGCGTTAGCCTGCATGGGGAAATTCTGTATCCTCGTCCAAGTGTGTGTTTGCCTGCTCGGACGTTTTAAGCTAAACCCTTGTCTGTCGTGTGAGGGGAAATCTGCCTGTGCCACCAGCTTGGTGCTTCCTGTTTGCTTCAGTTTATTGGCACTTTAAAATGTTAGATGTTAGTTGCTTGAGGTTTGGAAGAACACCCATGGTAATATACACCACACTACTATGTGTTAATTGTGTTAGGGGAAAAAATTTACAAATATGGGTAGCAAGGTGTCACCCAAGTAACCAAAGGACGAAAGAAGAAGCACCGTGAAACTGACTATTTCATTATTTTTATGTTTTGCTACTTAAAACGTCTTGTGATTCTAATAATTTGAGGGTATACATGTGTATTTTCAGGGCGTCATCTTATTGGGAAATGAGTTTGAATAAGGGAATTTGACTAACATTTTTGTGAGGCAACTTCTAATGGACATGGACACAGCACTAAAGGGAGTCTCTGCTGATTGCTTCATCATTCCTTGTTTTCTTAATACATTTGGAGGCCCGGAAGGCAATTATTGTCATAATTTTTTTGGTTGTTATTTTGTTGTTCATGTTTTGTATCATGTGCGAGACACTTTTATTAAGTATTTTGATGATGACTGTAACACGATTGCAGAATACCAATATTAAGCAGGTGTTTGTTTTTTATATCTGAAAAGTTGGGCCAAGATTGGTCTTCAGTCCATTTCAAAATAGTAACTTTCTATTTTGTTTTTGCCATTCCAGTATTTATTTCCTTTGTTATGGAACCTATCTTGGTTCAGAATGTAACTTTCTACGTGAGCAAAATATAATGGGAGGCTATTGTAAACAAAATAGTCCAGTGAGTTACGTGATTGTTGATAATGGTCAAATAAAAGGAATAAATGTAATCATGTAGGAAATTTCTGACAAACCATGAGATCAAAGTGTGCAAACCATAACTTGGTGGTTTTTGAACAACTCATTCATGTACAAAGCTATGCATGTTTTTTTTGTTTTTTTAAAAGAGGACACTGCTATGTTTTCAGCTAAATCTCTGTTTATTGCCACCGTTTTGGGTGGGGTGGATGTCTACATGTGTGTTTGTGTGTACATGTTGGAGTTTGAACGCAGGACACATTTGTCAGTGTGCGTTTGATTTTGCAAATGTGCGGTGTATGTGTGTTCACTGTATGTCCATCTGTAATACCCCAGAGACTGGTCACATTTACTCGTTGCACCGGGCTTCTCTGAACGCCATAACGGCGGTTCCTCCTGGTCAATGTTTGCTAAAACAGCATCATAGCCTTATTTTTAACAATCTATTAAACTCAGTTTCATGGAGACGTTTCTGTTATCATGTGTCTCATTGATAATAAATGTTTTTTTCACTCTGAAAGATGTTGCAAAGTGTGTTAAAGGCCCTGAAAGCCTATTTTCTCAATCAGCTTGTTAAAGGACAATTCCGCCGCAAAACAAACCTAGGGGTTAACAACAGATGTGTACCCACTTGATCGTTCTATGGGACATGTTTTCATGCTAATCAAATGTGTTTGTAGCTTGAAACAAGCTAGCGCGGACCGCTGATTAGCTTACAACGCTAGTATTCGGGGCTCAGGGAAAGTAAAAACAAATCGCGATTTATACCACTTAAAAGGCTCAAAATATCACCACACTTCAACGGTAGCATAACGAAGGTCCCTACATGTTAACCAAAGCATTAAGAACTTTGTAAGTGTACAGACCGTTTATTAAAAAGATAGATTACAAAGACGGTCACGTTCTCGTATACAGGCAGCCGCTGTCTTGGGAGCTACGGTCTTTCTAAACTATGTTTTTAATAAACTGTACGCTTACAATGTTCTTAATGCTTCGGTTAACATTTAGGGACCCTCATTATGCTACCGTTGAAGTGTGGTGATATTTTGAGCATTTTTAGTGGTATAAATAGCGGTTTGATTTTATTTTCCCTGTGCCCCGAATACTAGCGTTGTAAGCTAATCAGCGGTCCGCGTTAGCTTGTTTCAAGCTACAAACACATTTGATTAGCATGAAATCATGTCCCAGAGAACGACATAGTGGGTACACAACTGTTATTAACCCCTAGGTTTGTTTTGCGCCGGAATTGTGGGTCCTACATGAACACAATATGTTAGGACAGCTTCTGTAGAACGCTTGTTTTTTTCAGTGCTATTTACACAGGTTTCAAGTGGGCGGGGCTGCATTGGGAAAAGCTCATGTCATGTACTGTACTTCTGTGCACCAATCAGGATTTGGAAACATTTGAATCGGAATGAAGCAGATTTACTTAGTGTTAAACTCTTAATTAATAATACCCAGAGATGTTTTTGCAACTTTGGTTGTTGCTTTTTTTAATCAGGAATATTAAATGTTATAAAGAAATACTTGAAGATGTGGAGCCAAGTTTTCAGGGTCTTTAAGTGACAAAAAAACGTAATCCTACTCTAGACTGATGACATGTAATTGTGATTGGACAAGTAAAACATTGCCCTCTGCTTTCTTCACTACATCTCCTGTAACTGCATGCACATGTCACTTTACGGTGTGATCGTCTGGAATCTAAAATCCATCCCACTACTTACTGCATCCATTAACAAGGTCGAATGACCAGCTCAGTTTAGAATTTAAGATATTCAAGTTGATCAAGATTGACATTTTATTGGCCGTAATTTAAAAACAAGAAATAATTGAGCCCTATTACCACCAGATGGTGCTGTATGTTTATTTTCCAAAATAGGCTGAGGTCTCCTAAGTGTTTAAAAAATATGAAGGAAATTACTTTTTGTATAATGTCAGAGGCTTCATTGAAGACCACACTCTTATTAATCTGTGCTTTATTCCATCGTCCTGTTTACAGCTCATGTAAACTGCATGTAATTTTTAGGTTGCCGAAACACCGAAGAATTACTATAATGAATAAAAAAATGTTTATCCACTTGGTTTGTTCAGATTATGTCCTCAAGCTCCAGTATTGTGTATATAATTAGCTTCAAGAACAAATGCTTCTTAATGCTTAGGATGAAGAAACAATGCTGCTAAATTTAGGCTTGCAACACAGACATGTTTCCCAGTCATTTGTGCTGTGTTTGTGTATTCTTTTCCTCAGCCAGTAGGAGGATGTGCTGCTCAATGTTTCTGTAGGATGCAGCATCACCACACATAACCATTTCCATTAGATTACATCACAGCTTAAAGCCCACCCTCTGTCTCTCTTTGTCCCTCCATCCCACCTCATCCACTCCTCCTCCTCGTAAGCCATGCGTGGGTTGGCAGCGAGGCCTGCACACACATGCGAGGAGCTTTCTGACGTCACAGAGTGTGTTGCAGCCCACACGGGGGATTCTTGAGACTGTAACATGCCAGGATTGTGCTGCATCACAGCTTGGATGCTGCAGGAAAAAAAACAACTAATCCCAACGTCCTGTATCAGAGCTGTATCCAATGGATGGGGATGGGGGTAAAAAGTACTTTCGGTAGTTTCAGTTACAGATTATACACTGTAAACCCAGATTTACTACTTATTCTTTCATGTTTTGTTAAAAAACATATTCATTACTAAATCACATTAGTTTTTTGTAATAATCAGCTTAAGTATGCAGTGCACAAATCATATTAAAGCTATGGTGCATAGTTTCTGTCTCCCCCATGAGGATTTCACAGTAATGACAACAACACTGTTTGGCGGGAAGCCCCGTTCATTCTAATGAGAGTGCTCAAAAGCGCATGAAGCAATCATGGAGCTTGGATCTTCCGCCTTGACTGGCCCATGACGTCACGATGAACATGCGCACTAGCAACAATTTGTGATGTCGTAGCAACATGCTCGTTCATGAGCTTCTCTCTCGTGTCTCTTACAAGCATAGTTCATTCTCTTAATCCATCATCCGTGGTTTACATGTTTCATTGTCTAAAATAGTCACTTAACGTTAAACATTGTGTTTTCGTTGTTCCTGATCGTTACATGCTTATCTAAATAAACAATGGATGTATTTAGACAACCAAGGAGATGTAATGATTATGTCGCGCTACTACTAGCTAGCTACTAGCTAGCGCTAGCTACTAAGGTTAGCCTACAGCTTCATCTCTCATCCACGTTACAGGCTTTACAGCATACAGCCGTCGGATGTATCATAAGATAATATCATGGATGTATTAATAAAACACATGGTGAATTACAACCATAAGGGTATATCCATTATTACTGTCTATGATTATTACAGCTACAGGACCTCGGGAGAACAGTCATATGAGCGTGCACAGTGCAGGGCGACATGTACGGGCGCAGTCCCGTGGGTCTGCTTGCGTCCGTTATATGTGTTTCATCATGCCTAGTTTAATGTCTGGATTTGGCTACTAGTAATTGTTAAAAATGTTAAAATCGTGACGTTTTAAACAAGGACCCTTTAAGTGTTTGGGCTGGTAAGTTGATGTACCCCGGAAAAAAATATTCGCTGAAATAAAGTTTATTTTGCCATGCAAAGTCTATGGGAAAAGTTTTTTGTTTTTGGTGTCCATTTATAACCTGACTCCGCCAGATGGATTGCTTCGCATTTGCTTGGCATATCCATCTGGATATTCAACTTTCCGTTGGAGAACTTTTGGGAAGGGGCGGAATACTGGTTATTTGATTGGATGAACCATCTGTCTATCACCTATGTTGGTGATAGACAAACCAATCAGATCCACAAAGCGTATGAAAATACAACCACAAGCCCGCCCCTGCTGCTGCAGGCAAAGCATAGCTCGTAAGCTCAGCATGCAAGCAACATGTCGGTAAAGGAGATTTGCCGTTTGTGTAACGAGAATTTAGGAATAAAAGGCAACATTTCAGGTTCACGGACCATATTCCAAAAGAAGGATCCAAGAGAAAAAAAGCATTAGCGAGCAGCTAACAGAATTAGGGCTACCGCAGGCTGATAATACTGGTTAGCTGATTGGATAAACCATCGGTCTATCACCACCTAACCCACCTCAAAACCAACGCTGATTGGCCCGGTCGTTTGGCTAACGGCTCCAAATTTTCTCTGCCTCAAGATGCCAGACTGATCTGCGAGTGGAAAACTGGAGCTCGCGAGATCAGGACGGTCTCACGAGGCTAGTCCATTTATCTGATATTCTCGTTTTTTTTTACATTTATTGTTGCACCATGACTGAGACCAGGGTGGGGAGTGATGGGGTCTGGGCAGTGAAAAACCATTCGGTGGCATATACAAAGTGGTGACTAGTAATGCTGTTACTACCTTAGTAATGCTGAGTGAAATTTTCTACGCAGTACAAGTCATTGGAAAATTTCTGTTTTGTGTGTACTGTCACCTTCTCTTTTTTTCTGGAATAACTGTATTAAATACGTTGTTCCTAAAATTCAGACTGTCATAAAGAAAAAACATGTTTATATTAACTTATTTCTTCAGTAGTGATAAGTAGCCTAATGTTTTATATTTGTTATGTTTCTTAGCATGTTTAAAGCAATAGTGCGTAGTTTCTGTCTCACCCATGAGGAATTCTAAGTAATGACAACAAAACTGTTGGCGCTTCCACATGATGCAAGCCTTCTGTGATCGTGCTCCACCCCCACCCCTCCTACCCACAGTTACTTGTAGCCAAGGAGGACACGGAGGATTAAAAAAACAAACATTATGGACTATTCAGAAGAGGTAATTATCTTCAATCGATTTTCTGCATGCGAAAGTCGCATCACATTTGGCAATGGCTTGTATGTAACGGACGTTCATTAATATCAAAAAGTTATGCACTTAAGCTTTAACTTAAAGCTATACTTCGTAGTTTCTGTCTCCCCCATGAGGAATTCTAAGTAATGACAACAACACTGTTGGCGCATCCACATGATACAGCCTTCCGTGATCGTGCATGCGCCCCCACCCGTCCTCCACGCTGTTGCTAGTATGCAAGGTGGATTAAATAAACGTGATGGACTCTTCGGAAGAGGAAATTATCTTCAAACAAGCTTCTGCGCGGGAAAGTCACCGGACGACACAATCTTCTGAACATAGCCATACTGAGAAATACAGAGAGTTGTGTGGAGCCGATAGTCTTAGCTTTGTATCAACTCATTTGGCAATGGCTTGAATGTAATGGACGTTCATTAATATCAAAAAGTTACGCACTAAAGCTTTAACATTCTAATTTTAGACAACATGACTCCAGAAAAAAATAATGTAATGGCTACTAATGTAAACTTGATTTGTCTACTGCATCAACTTACCGCTCTGTGTTAATACAACTTGACCTGTTAAGTTTCACCTTGTGTAAAAACTTAGATGGTTTGAGGCAACGGGTTTCCATGCAAATTTCTAGTAAAGTCAGCTAATTTGGGATAACAGTGTAGGTAAAAGCAATGCTTAAGAGGTTAGTTTTAAACAGGAGCTTCGAGGCCTTAACTGATATTACTGTCCTCAGATTCATAGGTAGAGAATAACAGTTTAGAAACAACAGTAATAAAGACAAATAAGGCAAAGGGGTTTCAACTATGATGGATGATTTACCTTTATCTAGCAGGGAAAGAATGGGAGATTTAGTATGGAGCTTAACTGAAATATAGATGACAAAAAGAGAAATCCAATATGCCCCAGTATGTGGAAGCAGGGTTCAACTGTTACATCCCCTGGTGCCCTCTGTGTCTCTTTCTGTCCTCATCTGCTTCATGAAAGTCAATCCCCCATCAGAGGTCAAGCCTCATGATGTGCTTTTCTCTCTATTAGTTATCGTGATCACAAAAAATCCATTCATCACCAAAATCTAGAAGGCCCCGTTTTGTTCCTTAGTTTGATGAAACGTGCCGATGTTTTGTTTTTGATGGGAAATCAGAACCTACCGTATGCTAGTCTCAGCTTGGTACACAGCAGTGACAACACAGGCCGCCAGATCAATAGTGTGATCAAGCCCAGAAAAGAACTTCAGAGAGAGGAAGACAGCGGTAGAATATTTTCAGTGGAAGGAAAGGAGGAGAACAAGATGTTTTTCTCATCTGTATACAGTTACAGCTTTAAAACAGGTTGTTTCCTTATGAAATACACACCCTTACGGAAGCTCATAGTTGTGAAAGTTGCATTCAAGGATGCCTGTGGTATGCCAAAATAGCAGTGGAGCAGTGTCTTGATTTATTTAGGAGACGTTTCAAAATTAGAGGCTTCTTGGCTAGTGGTGAAGGGGGCTGGATGAAAGTAAAGTTAGGAAGGTGAGAAATCCAAGAAGTCAGTGAGAGAGAGAGAGAGGGGGCGAGTCAACAGAGAGTGAGGAAAGAGGAGAGGCCCACCAGATGACACTGGAGTGAAACATATGGCGGTGGCGAGTAGAGTGGGGAAGAGATGCATCTGCTACATATTATCAGGGCTTCCCCCCTGCAGGTAGTGCAGCTGAAAGGCTTGGTAAACAAGTAGAGAGGTGAGTGTGTGTCTGTATTAGCACAATTTCTGTGTGTGGGAGTACTTTTTATATTATTACATTTCATAGGCATAATTTACGTAATTTACATAATTACATAAAAACGTTACATAATTTTATGGCCAGTGCAACCCACCCCAAAATTATAACTTCTTTTACATAAATAAAGAGATTTGAGAAAGAAGAAAAAGCACAGATTGTTGCAGGAAAAAAATCACCAGAATGTAGAAAATGAAGTGTTTGACACACACAATTTTAATTTTGCTCATAAGTGGAGATCTCAACCACCCCAATGTTGAACCCACAGTTACGCCCTTGATAGAGCTGGGCAATATTTCAATATTATATCGATATCGTGATATGAGACTAGATATCGGCTTAGATTTTGGATATCGTAATATTGTAATATGGCATAAGTGTTGTCTTTTCCTAGTTTTAAAGGCTGCATTACAGTAAAGTGAACTCATTTTCTGAACTTACCAGACTGTTGTAACTATTCTATTATTTGCCTTTACCCACTTAGTCATTATATCCACATTATTTATCAAAAATTGTAAATATTTTGTGAAAGCACCAATAGTCAACACTACAATATCGTTGCGGTATCGATATTGAGGTATTTGGTCAAAAATATCGTGATATTTGATTTTCTCCATATCGCCCAGCCCTAGCCATTTTAATTACCAGATTCCAAAGCATGATTCTCCCTGCAGCCCTTTGGAGAGAGTATAATATTTGATCATTAGCAGTCAGTGCTTTGGGGTTTCTGTCGGACCTCTGTGAACCCTATTGTCGGGGCTGTGACATCTGCCTGGATCTTGTTTTGTCTGTTAAGCCATCGTGACTCATTTGTCATTTTAACTACAGGATCTTCTTCTGCTCGTTCCAATTAACGCTTGCTCTTTGCAAGAGAAATTCTCCCAGTAGAAACAAACGGGATGAGCCTGTTCTTCCAAAGTTTCATTCAAGGAGTGAAGACCTACAATGCACATAGCCCACCAAAATGCTGCTAAATGCTACTACTAAATACACATACGGTAGTATTTAGACGCTGAACCCCTCACAAATTATTTGACAACAGTAGAGTATTTTTTCTCCTGTGTGTACATTCGCAGGCAGCCCTCCGATGTTTTGTGGATACAGCAGCTCCAGCACCACACAGTCACATTACTGTTCCAGCAACAGAGCAACGCTTTATAATCCAGGACATTATATCAGGCAATACAAATCTTTAATATGTAGACAGAAAATGAGAAGAAGGTTTAAGAGTTTAAAATGGCTCCTAACTCTAATACTGAGCCACAATTGTCCTAGTCTACATCTACGACGTTCCACTTCCGAGATTGCTCCAGTGCCGCTGGAAATTCCACAGGATGTCACTCTTTTTGCCCGGATATCTGTTACCTTCTGCTTTCTTTCTGTTGTAATTTTAAACTCCGGTGGATTTCTGAGGACTATGGTTAACTGCTCCTCAGATCTCTGCAGGGTAAATCCAGACAGCTAGCTAGACTATCTGTCCAAACTGAGTTTTCTGTTGCACGACTAAAACAACTTTTGAAAGTACACATGTTCCACCAGAACAAGTTCCTTCCCGAGGCTATTTTGCAGAAGCACCGTGGCTCCGTCCGGCGCTTACCAACGAACAAGACGATTGTGAATAAAGAAATGCAAATAAACCAGAGCAGGTTTTTCTCCAATCCCAGAATGCTGTGTGGACTAGCCAGACCCTCATCCACAGCGCTGTGGAGGAAGGTCTAGCAATGCGAGACTACAATTGTCCTGAATGCTAGAGGAGCAGTTCATAAGTGTTTGCCTACTCACACATTATTATAAATTGTGTACGTGCCTCTGTCTGCCGTGTCTAAGTGTGTGCACCTATGTTCTGTTTGATTTAAAAGCCTCCCTCAGCCATGGTGAGAGTGCCCGTGGCCTCCCATAGAGGTGCGCAGTATTTCATTGTGATGGGCTGGGCTAAGCATTTTCAGAGCCAATACAGCAAAGCAACACAGCGCTGTGCACACTATCAACACAACACAATCCTGCAGGTGAGGCCTCATCCCAGCTGAAATCTCTTTAGCTGAAAAATAAAAGTAGACAGGCAAATGGGCTGGTGAATGTGGTGTATGTGTGTGTGTGTGTGTGTGTGTGTGTGTGTGTGTGTGTGTGTGTGTATGTATGTATTTATGCCTATTTATAGCAAATGACTAAAGTGCTGAGGGGACTGAACTAGGGTTGAAAGCGGGGACACAGTTTAGTGTGACACCATGTGCTGGCTGGCAGTCAGGCAGAGGTTATTTATGGGTGCAAACCAGTCAGATCCTTGTCCTCTTTCACTCTCTCTCTCCTTCTTTCCTATATTTAGGTAGAGCTTTTGAAGTGTGCGGTTGAACCTTGTTTGTGGAACATGAGGAAACCTTGCTTTTTTTTCACAGAGTGGATGACAGTACAGCCACAGATGCAGGAGAAGAAGAAAAACATAAGTGGGGAGTAATAAGAGTTTACCTTAGGTCATCCAGTGTATGTGAAAGGCAGTTGTTGCCACTGGTTGCATTGCCAGTACTATGAATTACTGCATTGAACAGATAGATATCGATGAGGATTATTTTATTTATGTGTGTATAAATATAAAGTGTTGGGAAAGTTCACTTTCTACATGAACTAGTTCAAAGTTCAGTTAACAAATTTTAAAATAAACTAGTTCAGTTCATAGTTCATACTTCAAAATTTTGAACTAAGTTCACAGTTCCAAAAATGAACTAGTTCATAGTTCTTTTTTTCCATATGTTGCTGCGAGCTATTATTTTTCTAAATTATTGCCACAGCCCATATAGAACCACAGACAGCAATTATTTTATCAGTTTTAACACTGAAACTATGCGTTCGATTTTATCTTCATATCCAATCAGTTCAATGTGCCGTTTCAGGTTTGCTGTGGAGGGGACTGAAGTGCGCATTTTCTTTTTGAAAGCTGGCGGGCAAAGTTTGCACAGAAATGTGATTTTTTGCATCCTCACCGACCTTGTCATAAAGGTGACACACCAAGGAGATTATCGGCCGTTGGACACTCTGGCGAGGTCGGTGACTCGAATCTGTTCGGTGTGTCCCGTGTCGTCGTCAGTCTGGGGGGCTGTCGGCGTTCATTTTGGCCGACCTGACATGTTCAGTCGGCGGCAGGGCACTCACCCGGAAATGGCGAGCGGAATTAGGTGACTAGAGTCTCTCAAAATCTGACGAAAATCTTTTAACTAACTAACTGACCTTTGTTGAGCTGAAATGAAGACAGATTCAGCAACTGCATGGCCTATTTCTCGCTTAAAATGTTTTCAGAAACATGTTCCAGTGAACTATTTTAGTACAATATGAGATCGTATTGGATCTGGCTTTGAATTTCCGGAGAAAACAAACCCATGTGATGCGTTCGTGGTTTGTTCTGTGGCACTTTTTGGACCAACACAGGGAGACTGATCATTTTGACTGGCTTTTCTGTCAACGGTCGGTGTGTTCAATAATTAAGCATCTGCAATATGTGTGAGTGCAATCTCTTTACATAATCTTTGTGTGTTTGTGAGTGACATCACTGCCCACCAGAGCATGACAGGTGGCCACAAGCAGCGGGGAGATGTGGGTATTATTAGCCACACTCCTTGCTCCTTTATTTATCCCCTCTGCCCACATAACTCCATTCTCCGCCCCAAGGGTCTGGCTACTCTTTCATCAATGACGTAGCCATACTGCTGTTATCGCTCTTCTCCTCCTCCTCCTCCCTGTAATTTCTTTTGCACTATTGTGTTTTTTGCATGCAGGCAGCAACTGGATGATTTTAGTTCCTACAGTATGAATCACTCTCCTTTTCTCTTTTAAATTTTATGATTCACTGGCCTGGCAGTGGTTTTCTATCTGAAGAGGCACTTTAAGCTGTCAGGCACTCTGTACTCTTTCTGACAATCCTCCTACTTCTGAGATTCAGCTTTATATCTTCTGTAATCTTGCACACAATGTAAACAAGAGAGCTAAGCCACTGCTACTAGTAAGAAACATCTTGATTAATAAGGCTCTCACAAAATTGTTGAAGTTATTGAAAGAAGTTATTGTCATTTCTAAATGCTACAGTAGGCCATACTTGCTAATTTACCAAACAATGAGTGACTTTGTTAGCATGCTGACGTTAGCATTTCGCTCAAGCAGCCCTGTTCCTATGGACAGATCCCAGAGCCACTAGTAGCATGGCTGTAGACTAGTTTTCTCAAAGGGGATTTCTTTTTTAATTGTTTCTTTGAAAGCTGAAAATTATAGGCATAGATGGCAAAAGTACTCACTTCCCGTACTCAAGTAGAAGTACAGATACTTGTGTTAAAAAATACTGTGGTAAAAGTACAAGTACTGATTTAACTTCTTTACTCAAGTAAAAGTAACAACGTACAGGCTTGGAAATGCACTTAAAGTATAAAACTAAAAGTAGCCTTGCAAATGACAACCATTTTTTATGCAAAGCTACCTGGACCACACAAATGTTACTAGAGTGCAAGCTGAGAAACTTCAGTGGACATGGAAAAAAGGCTCTTTATATGCCATTGCCTACATTTTAAATGGATGTCTGCCAATAGGCCTAAAACATCACACATAATGATTATTGTGACAAAGACTGGGACTCCGGGTTAATAAGATTCTGACTGAGTAGCAAGATATGAATTAAATTGTGATTCTGTGAGAATTCACAGATCCAGTTTCTCTTTTTTAATCTTCCCCTTAACATTTAAAGGAATCTACATGTATGTGTGTGTGCTCAAATATGGCTTCTGGAAAGAAAATGAAGGATAAAATATAAATTACTAAACAGACATTAATTAAGAAGTTCCCCATATGTTTAGAGTTACTAAACTAGTGAAAAGTACTAATGAATGCTGCTGAATCTGTCGAGTCGTCTTGTTGTGGTGCGTCAAGTGCAACGTATATTCCCATCCAATTAAATTGAATTTGGTATTGAATGACGCGAAAAATAATAGCGGTAACACCACTGAAGTTATTTGAAACTAAAGTAATGAGCCAATTTTGTAAAATGTAAGGAGTAGAAAGTACCGATATTCATGTTAAAAATGTAAGGAGTAAAAGTAAAAAGTCGGCACAAAACTAAATAGTAAAGTAAAGTAAATATATCTGAAAAATCTACAGCCAAAGTATTTGTACTTTGTTACTTCCCATCTCTGATTATAGGGCTACTTGTATATACAGTATACGCCTATGCAAACATACATGGAGGCTGGGACAGAACTAAACATGGATGTACAGCAGGACTTCAGTTCTCAACAAGAGTAAATTAATGTATTACCATGATACACAATCTTAGCTATTGCCAAAATTCATTTTAATTATATTTAAAGGAATACATTTTTGAAAAACGCTTATTTTCATTCTTGGCGAGAGTTAGACGAGTAGATCAAAACCCCTCTCATGTCTGAGCGATAAATATGACACTATATCCACTAGTCGGTTAGCTTAGTGTAGCGCAAACACTGAAAAAACTGCTAGAGACTGCTAGCCTAGCTCTGTCCAAAGGTGACAAAATCCACCTACCAGCAAATCTAATGTGTAATACCATAAAATAAAAGAGAGAAATAAAATAATTCCTTTAAGCATGATACCAAAAACGTATGTGCACTGCTTTCGTCATCTTGTTTTATAGCCATGTCATGTAGATCACCTGTCACAGTCTAACTGCATCTCTGTGTGTTAGTGTGCACAAGTTGGTGTAGCTAGCTACACGCACACGTGTCTGAACTTTGGATAATATGGTGTTACACTTTAGTCTACACCCGAATAATTTTCTGTGAAATGGAAATAGCAAGTCAAACACAATTTTCCCAAAAAGGGGGTTTGTGAAGGTTGTTGCGTAGTAAACAAGGCCAGAATAAAGCTGCTGCTGTCATACCGGTTGATTCACAATGTGCCTACCAGTGCAGCCACTTCCTGCTCATATGTATAACATCTATCCTCCCTCGCACACCCCTTCTATTTCAAGCTCTTCCACCACACCCTCCCTTTTTTCACATCTCCCTGTCGTCTCTCCTCAGCCTCCATCTCCTCCACCTCTCAGACCTCCTTGATGCCCCACTGCGAGGTCTTACTAAGCTGCGTCGTAGCTTTTGATCCCTTGGTGTTGTGTCTGATGAGGCTCCACCGGGGCTCTGAGCTGTACTGACCTTTCCAATGGGCCCTCCCATGTCACGCTCATCTAAAGACCCCTGGAGAGAGGCCCGGGGAAATATTGACATTTTCTAATATCAAAAGCAGCTGACATCTTTTTAGTTACAGGATGTGTGTGTGTGTGTGTGTGTGTGTGTGTGTGTGTGTGTAATTGATGGAAATTCACGTGTTCCTTGTTGTCTTGTTTAGTTCTAAATGTGTTTTTGTCTTTGTATATACTACAACTTTTCTTAACAGAAATGTGTGTGTGTGTGTGTGTGTGTGTGTGTGTGTGTGTGTGTGTGTGTGTGTGTGTGTGTGTGTGTGTGTGTGTGTGTGTGTGTGTGTGTGTGTGTGTGTGTGTGTGTGTGTGTGTGTGTGGCGCGCGTGACTGTGAATATGGTGTAAGTGACCTGCACAGCTTACAGATGGAGAGGCCTGTTTTAAAGTCATGCATAGCTGACTTATACTGATTAGTCTAGATCTTACTGAGGTGTTATCCTCCTGGGTCTCATCAGCTTTCTGGGTGAGAGGGCATATTGACTAATATTTGTAACATAAAAGATTTTTCAAGTTAATTAATGGCCTATAACAAGGTTCCTTGCCTCAGCTTGCCTACTCACAAGGATACAACACGCAAAGTCAGTCAATACAAAGTCAGTCACATGTACACCGGAGCTCTATAGAAGGATCAATAAGCAGCGCAAATGTCTGTTCCGTGTTCTCTAGTTAGCAGTGTATTCAAATCTAGTCTAAAAAACTGCATGATCAGATATTGATGGAAATAATTAAGAGAATGTAAAGACCATATAATTCAGTGCTTGAGAGAAAACTGAATACCAAAATATATGAACGCAGACAGACATTTCTACAATATGAACAAAGGCTAAAATTTATAGGTCAGGAGCAGCAAAACAAAATGGCATAATACCATTCACTAGTGCTTTATATGGACCCTATGTGTTTCTGTGAGAAATTAATATTTTTCTAAACGATCTATTTTATGAATCACAGTTATGAGATGACTCATTAAAATGTAAATTAGTTCATTTATAAGAGCAACAAATACAATGTCTGTCCCTCAGTGTGACTTCAGGAATCCTTTCACAGCAGTAAGTTCTGTGGCCGCTATTTTAATTTGAAAATGCAAATGTATTTCAATCAGGAGAGACTTCGTAGCAGATATGCAAAGATTTATTGTATATATGCATTATGAAATGTACAGTCTTTGGAGATTAGACTCCATCGTTATGAAATTATATTTTTTATAGGGGTAGAAGTCCAAAAGATAATCCCCCAATGGAGTCTAGACGCTGATGGTGGTGTGAGGAGCCCGAAGACCAAACCGGGGAGCCTCTGGCAGTGGCCTGCCGGAGGAGGACCCAGGAGCCGTGCCTGAAGAAGAACGGAGGAGCAAGGGGAGGAGGAGGGTTGTGCTCTTTGCCTCAAATGATAAATGAGCAGCAGAGAGAGACAGGTTTAAAACGTCTCTCAGGGATGTCATGCTGTGATTGGCTCGTAAAATTCATGGCCGCTTCTGATTGGTTAAAATTACAGCGAACGCCTCTAACAGCTGATCAGTGAGAAGAGAGAGGAAAGTGATTAAGTTTAGAAGTCTGAAAGAATTTACGCTGTGTTGCATGTCTGAGCAAACTGTAGTTTTAGTAATACTAACAATAATAGAGAGACATGTTGTCAGTCAGGCAACATGTTGATTCTCTCCCCTGCTTGTTGTAGTCCAGTTGGGTGTTTATTCAACCAAAAGGGTTCATGTTGTGTGCAGGAGAGAACAGGCAATCATCTTGACCAGACCACAGAGAGATAAGCAGGACTGATATTGCGAGGTTAGTTACCATAATGTCAAGGTAAGTCAAGGTAACTTAAAGACATAAAAAAGATAACTGAGTGCTTGTAAATTGTAAGGAGAACAGTGCATATGTTTTACTATCTGTTTTCATATAAAAAAAGTCGGTTGTGATTGTATTGTGATTGTGAAATTACTTTCCAGGGGCCATCTTGTCAGCTCATGCTTAGATGTCTTTTTGTGCACACACAATTTGTTACCCAGTAGATTTTGTAAAATGTATCTTTTATCAGATCTTTTATCTGATGATGGATGTTTTATTTAGCATGGACTTGTCAAGACTTTACAACATAGCAAGCATTCATTTAAGAGGCTTTGCAAAAACAATAATCCCATGCATGAATTTAATAATTTTCTTCTCAATGGAATAATATGATAATACATTGAACCATAATCATTTTTGTGTCATTCAGAATGATTTGTGACAGCACTACACAGCAGGCGATGCAACTGGTTAGCTGACAGAACTGAAGGAAAAGTTCCACAGAGAGTTAGATGAGAAGATTGATACCACTCACATGTTTTTATGGTAAGTACAAAGGTACTGCCAGCTAACTTAGCTTAGCATAAAGACTGGAAATGGGGGGGAAACAGCCTGTCTGCACTGTCCAAAGGTAACAAAATCTGCCTACTAGCACACAATTTTTTTTTTATCTGGTGAAAACAACAAATTTGCTGTTTTATGGAAGGTTATGTTACTGAACATTTTCTAGGACTTTTTCTAGGCCAGGAACAGTAACCTCCTGGAATCTCAACCGGTTGCCTGGCAACTGGTCCTGTTTTGTAAAATTGACCTAAAGTGGGGCCATGGTGTTCATGGTCATTGGAAGGTGCATGGATGATTTCTTTAGGAGATGAGTTGCACCCTGATTAGTACAGGCCATCAAACATTTGCTAACACATGATATGGTGGTATTCTGTCAGAAGTCACCACATGATTTATTTAGCAGTTATTTTGGGGTAAAGCACATTGTATCATACCGAAACATACAGTATATCTCTATTAACCTTCAGCCACTCACTGCTATCACATATAGTGATATACTTGTATACTATCTCCCTTTTTATTTTATTTACATCTGCCACCTCCTATATTATAATATTATCTTTACCTGAAGGCTGTAGGCACAGAGAAGCTGCTTTACAGCTCTCTGCTAGTCATGAACTCTGCGATGGCCGAGAAAACTTGATCATGCAGTTTGTATTATAGATGCCTTGGGGACCAAGGCGAGAGCAAACACATTGCGAAGAGAAACCCACATTACAATGTATCCTCTATAGTGTTAGAGAGAGACATACTGTGTTTCGATAAAACTGCCTCGCACGGAGCATTGCTGACTGAATAACTTGTCAAAGGCAGCTGCATGATACCTTCTTCTGGTTTCCATAAATAACACATGGGATTGGAAATGAAGGTGCGCTTATCCTCTTGCATGTATACTTGGATGTGGATGAAAATGTATATTTACATTGCTCAGCCACGCACGCCTACGCAGTACACAACCACCACACACACGCATGAGCAAATGTTTTGCTGTCGTGCACTCTGGTTGTGATTACTGAGCATCTTTGGGTGCACTGGCAGTCTTGTGGTGAGACAGAGTAATAAATCTCTGACAGGGAGACGGACAACCCGACAGATGGGAGCAGAGAGACTGAGTCTGCAATTAATTCACTGTAAGAGCAGCACGTCTTTGATGCTGGGACCATTTGTCATTCCCACTTAGCACAACTTAGCAAAATTGATCTTGGATGTGAACACAAATGTAGCTAAGACATCATGGTACATACTATTGAAGTTAAAACAACCGAGATACAGTAGATTAAGAGTATAAAACTGAAAAGTTAGAATGAGAGTATTAGCATTTTGAGTTCTTTTTCAAACTTGAAGTAACATTTTGGGTTATGCTTTAAGCTTTCTTACTACAGATTAGATGAGAAGGCTGATACCACTCTTGTGTGTGTATGGTAAATATGTAGCTGCATGGCAGCTGGCTAGCTTAGCACAAAGACTGGAAACAGGGGGAACCAGCTTGCCTGGCTCTGCAACAAAACTGCCTACCAGGACCTCTAAAGCTCACTAATTAGTTATACTTTGTTTGTTTAAAGGTACACTGTGCAGGAATTTCTCCCATCTAGCGGTGAAATTGTATTTTGCATTCAAACGAATAGTGCTCTCTAGCGCCTCGCTTTTTCAAATGCGTGTTGCAACTACGGTAGCCGTTATGTACCAAGAAGCTATGACAACATGTCTTCCAATTTTTGCTTTTTTGGCGACGAGGATTCCTTCTCCTGTGGCTCGGCATAGGTTTGATCCTCCATTATGAACTAAAGTGCAGTGCAGGCTTTCAAATTTGCCGGGGCAGTGACAAGCGCCTCTCGCTGATCTCCTTCTCCGTTTCAGCTGGTTTCAGTCACGTGACGCTGGCTCTGAACGAAAATGTGTTGTGGATTAGCTAGACAGCTAGGCTAGTGCTTTATGTCCCTCTCAGCGATGATAGTTTTTCAAAATGGCGGAACGACATGGAAGCCTCCTTGGAAGCCTCCTTGGACTTGCCCGTCCAATGTAAATACAGATAAGAAATTCTTCGCTTACGAGGATGAGTCAGATCATTGGCAGACCTAATTTTACACCAATAAGGACATGTTTATGAATGAAGACATTAATTTTAGCTAATAAAATAATTAAAACACTACACAGTGTACGTTTAATTTGTACAATTTTTCGTTTCACAAGGGGCTATGTGCCAGACTCTTTGCCAGCACCAGTAACTTCCTGGAGTCACCTCTGGTTGCCTGGCAACTTGTCCCAACAGAGAAAATAATAGAAATAATATATTTTGTTACCTTTAGATAGAGCCAGACAAGCTGTTTCCACAAGTTTCCATTCTTTGTTAAGTTAAAGTCATGTAAATTAAAACTCTGTAGGCGGTCACAGACTATGATCATTTGTCAACAGTCCATAATATACAGTATAGACAAATAGACCGCCCAGCCACAGTATCTGGATGCATTCAACTGTCACTCACCGATGCCTCCTGATGATTCCTGTTGCCCCGCCACTCAGCCCTGGTGACACCTGCACTTCCTCTGCCTCCTGAGTAAGTTTCTGTGTTTCTGCTGCAAATGAGGCGAGAAACTGTCAAAGATGTGTTCCCATGACAACCTCTATCCAGCACTACCAACATAAAGTATCAGGCTATATCCAAGTGTGTGCGTGTGTATGTGTGTGTGAAAGAGAGAGAGAGAGAGAGACAGAGAGAGAGAGACAGAGGCTGTGCTCAAACCGCCTACTTGCACACTTCAAGCACTTAGTTTTAAGTATATAGTGTAGATAACGCAAAAAGTCAGTGCACTGAAAGTACCCAGATGACCCCCTAAAAACAGTCAAAAAGTTCAGTGTGGAACGATGGACACTACGCGCACTAAATGGGCACCATCTTGACTATGCAGTGGAAAGGGGAGGGACCATGCAGTTGCTGAATCTGTCTTCATTTCAGATCAACAAAGGTCAGTTTAAGAGATTTTCGTCAGATTTTCAGAGGCGGCGGGGCGAGCCGACCGCTCGTCATTTGCGGTAATTGTTTTAACATAAGTGTTCCGTTTGGGACAACACTAACCATCCAAAGTGGGCACTACGGCAGTAAGTGGTCAGTGCACATTAGCAGTCTACTGACAGAAGTGTGCTGTTTGAGACACAGCCAGAGTTGATGTGGGTGAAACTTGAACATACATGTAAAGTATGTGGGTGAAAGGTGACCCTTCATATGGCCAGTTTTATCAACCAGTTAGCAAACTGGAAATGAATATTATGCACACACATGCTTATACATAAGCTTTAATTTGCATTTTTCTCCATTTGCAACTTCTTTCATATATTTAAAACACTCAAAGGGGGCACCTTCTTTTAATATCCGCGCATGAATGGGTAATAAATCACAGCTGCATTGACATTTATGGGAACATGCACGCAAACACATGCTTGCACGCACCCATTTAGGGTACACCTTGTGAGCAAGATAAAATTGTAGCAGGCTGAGATCCCAGCAGATAGATTGTGCTGGATATGTTGTTATTTGCATCACGTCCAGCTCAGCAGTGGAGGCCTTCTACAAGTGTTGCTATGCCACAAGAATTTCCTCCATGAAAACATTATCAAAAATAGTAAATATAGTTAACATTTTACACAGTGGATGGAGGAAACACTTAACTGATGATGTCAACTTATCTTTTAAGCTATTACCACATCTTGAGATTATTATCTTTAGTTATGAAAAATAGTTCATGGTTAGTGATATTGCCTCTTCTTGTGGAACAAATCATCTTGTGACATGTTTCTGGCGCCTGTCAGCTCATGGCCTGAAGTATTCACTTACAGTGTACTCCTGCACCTCCTGCCTATCTTGTTTGTCATTCTCTCCTTTCTGTAATTGCTTTCAGTCTAACTCTCTACTTTTCCCCTCTCTCTATCTTTTATCTCTCTCATCCAGCATTCTCTCCCTGTTCCTTCTCGTCTTCATACCTCAATTACATGGAAGAGCGAAATCTTTTCCCACATCTGTTGTTGAAGTTCTTTGACATTCAAGGCCAGATGTATTAACACTTTTGCGCCCACTTCAGGCATATTTGTTTCGCAACGTGCGCATAAAAGCATGGCGAGGTATAAAAAACAGGCCACACTGAGGTAAAAACACAGACTGCCTGCTGCTGGAACTGAAAATGTCAAATTGCGCTTTCCTGTGTCATGCATATGCATTCATGGGAGGGTCAAGGGGAAAGTGGGAGATTCCCATACAGAGATTTGAGGGGAAGTGTAAAGTGCGCCTAATTATGTAATCCACGGTATGTACAAAAAACACCTGTGACAGCACGCCTCTATTTTGCGGTGAAAATTCTCCGCATTTTAAAAGCAGGTGTACACCAGCCACAAGCGGGTTTCCTCGCATATGCATCCTGGTGAGATGGCAGCAGTAAACCCGAGCAAGACGACGACATAGGCCAAGGAGACGAGCTGAAAGGATTTTTGCCACAAGGATCACACGTTATAGATTAAGCAGCCATGCAATATTACAGTTAGTGGAAGAAATCAAAGATGACATTGAATCTCTGACTCAGCGTTCACATTCCATTCCAGCAGTTGTTAAACTCCTCGCTACGTTACAAATATTGGCATCAGGATCATTTCAAACAGTCATAGCATCAGCAGTGGGAATATCGCAGCCTGCACTCAGCCGTATCATATCACCAGTACTTAACGCTTTGCTACAGCGCAATTTACGGTATAGTGGGCGGAGAAAGGCGATGATTACCCGATGAACTGCAGGTTTGGTAAATACGACGTAAGCTGAAGTATCACAGCATGCGCTTTCTGCGATTGGCCATGGCGCTGATAACGCTACATTCACAAATGTACGTATATCTGGCCCTCAGTTTCCACAAAAACAACTCCAAGTATTTTTTTAAAAATCTTTTACACACAGCTATTGCAAGACCAAGCACATCTTTGAAGTTGCAATTTCGAGATACAATCTCTGAAACTCCAATTTATAATCCTTCCCCTCAGGGACCTGAACCTGTATTTCATACATGTCAAACTAAATGACTCTCTGCCTCTACCTCTTTCTCTCTCTGACACATGAAATACAGCAGAAGTAGCAACAGCTTCTTGGCTTTTACTGGACGCTACACACACAACTGCACAACTGAAAGACATACAGCAAGGCAGAGGGGAATTACATTTAGTAGTGTATCTGCCAAGGTTGGAATGCTGTGTTGGAACATGGTTGCCTGACCTCTGGGATGCCACGCAAGAACATAAGTCTCTGTCATGACAGGTTGGGGTGAAGAACTGGTACATCTTGGCTGAAGGGGAGAATAGCTTTACAGAACGCCCGCCGGCATCGCTTTTCTTTTATGTGTCATAGTACCTTGGTATTTGCAAGGGTTGAGAGTGCACATACTGTAATAGGATTGCGAGGAACAGATCGGAAATCAGTCCAATATGGTGTCAGATTTGCTGTTAGAGTGTTTGGAGCTGAGAATAGTCAGATTCAGTTTCATGTGTGTAAAACCTAATCATTGGTGAAGATCAGTGATGCGTAACGCGTTACTCTAATCTGAGCACTTTTTTCAGTAACGAGTAATCTAACGCGTTACTATTTCCAAACCAGTAATCAGATTAAAGTTACTTATCCAAGTCACTGTGCGTTACTATTTTTGTCATTTTCCTTAGTAAAAATATATATATTTGCTTTCTTCTTGCGTCTCGGGGAGTGAAGTCATGTATGCGACAAGTCACGTTTTCAGCATGTGGACAGTTCACGTGTACCACGCAGTGACACAAACGTAAACAACAATGGAGGGAGGAGCGAGATACACGCTTTCTAGCTTTAGAGTTTGTGTCAGCTAAAGACGGCAATATTAAGGTTGGTTGTAGGCTGCCTCACAGTAAACCGGTTGTCATTTTTATGTTGAGGTTGTGGGGGTGCTGTCGGCAGTTGCTGAATGTAACTAATAAAGTAACTTGTAATCTAACTTTGTTACTTTTAAAATCAAATAATCTGTAAAGTAACTAAGTTACTTTTTCAAAGTAACTGTGGCAACACTGGTGAAGATAGACTTAAATTGCGTCATATTCAAAATCTGATAGACTGATGCATGTGTTAGTTATATTTCTGCGCAGCCTAGAAACATTTTAGTGTTTGTGTGCAAAATCATGCCAAATGAGTCACTGAGTCACGGCCAGAAAATTAGAGGTTATTAAAGATTATGATGTTTCTAACATTTATTCAGTCTGATCAAATCTCATTTTTATAACCACATTGCAAACCTTAAGTATTTCCAATAAATATGGCAGCCTTCACTGGCCTCCTTTTACATAACTGTTTTGTGGTAGGGACATGGCAGCGTTTTGTCCCTACTTTCTCTTTTTAGGAGTTTGAGTGTTTGCCAATTTCTTCTGTGTCCTGCCTGCATGTTACACATTGCCCTTTTAGTGAAGGAGGTTGGGTGTGAAAATGCCAGTGTTTGTGAAACTTCTTGTGCACTAAGGTGTAGGGGACACACCGCCAACACGGAAGGCACAATTCACACATTTCTAACCCTTTTTGGTGGACAGCTGAACTTCGAATGTGACTGCTCCTCACGATGCTGAAACAGAGATTTTAGTTTTCCAACAGCATTTCTTTCTCTTGTACTTCACAGGAATGGCTCCAAGTTGGTTTTGTGCAATACAGTGCTTCATATCGTGCTCTGTCTCAATGAATGCCACCTTGATTGAGAACCAACGTGATGAATTTTAAGCTAATATCACATTATCATCCAAGCGATGAGGCGTGACCTTTACATATGCCAACGCTGTGTTTTGACCTGCATGTGTGTGTGTGTGTTTGTAATAGTAGTGTTTGTGTGTGCTTGGATTTGTTTCTAGGCAATCGCCGCAGGTTCGTAATGTCACTATGCTTGTTTCTACCACTGCTGTGAGCCTTATCACTGTGTGGTTGTGCAAACGTGTTTGGTTATGGCGCAAAGCTTTCCTGTGAAGCCAGCTAAGAAACAAAATTTCTCAATCCTCATACTGTAATCAAACATACTTCCCAACAGCAGTTAAAGAAGTACTCAGATCCTTTATGTACTGTAAGTCAAAGTACCAATACAGCTATGTAGGAATGCTATGTATAGTAAAAAATAATATATGACTCTAGGCATTATTAGATTCTTTACACTGATGCAACAATGTGCAAGTAGCATTTTATTTTTATAGCTTACAGTACAGTCCAGTCAGTAGGTAGTTTCAGAGCCACTCTGGGTAGTTGAATTCAGCGTTTCCCAACCTAAGGGTCTGGCCCCTTCTAAGGGTCACAAGATAAATCTGAATTGCCATGATAATAGGAACTTAGAAAAAAAACTGCTTAATGAGCTTAATAATGTTAAAAACCTTTGATAAAAAAAAAAAATAGGTTTTGTTCATCACTTGAGGAAATTCTATTATAGTCTTTTTCTGTCTTACTTTGGATCTGTGTGCATACTCACATACTTCCACACCCCAGTTCTCTTCCATGCCTCTTTGGTAGTTTTTGTCATTCTACAGTGTATGTTTCAAAGGACTCAATAGTCTAGTTTTAGAATCTCTTAATTAATTCCCATGGTAAAAGATTGTTTTCAACTGCTCAGACTCAGATGTTGCTGCTGTAAAGTATCAAGAAGGAGAGAGAGGAAGGTTCAGCTATCTGAATACCAGATCTGTGGGTGGAAGTGTTTGTGGAAGAGATGGAGAGAACCACCTCACTCATTGTAAAGGTGCAGGGAAGTGAAAGTGTAATGCTGCTGAAAGTTAACTTTATCTGCTCACGCTGTGGCCACTGACTCGTGATTTTGGTTAGGTTAGTTCATACCTGCCAACATTTGGTTTTCAAAATCTGGGATATTTGTGACCAGGGGGGGTGGGTATTGTTAAGTGTACTGTAAGACCCGCTGTGTTTAATGTGCTGGGTAATGTCATTTTTCCCGCCGTGCTCTACATTAAAATCAATGCCACACACCTTATAAAAAGCGTGGAGATTGTCGATATGACTAGGTAAGATGCATGGAAATTGTTGCGCCCAACATTGTTGAAATTTACAGCTATATTTCGATTTCTTTGTGGGAACACCACCTTCACCTGCCTTTTTTATCGGCTCGCTTTCAGGTCTGAACTTTCTGCGAAGCTTGCGCAGAGATCAACGGCGCAACTGGGTTGCCAGGTTGAGGTGACAAACGGGTTGAAAATTGTATATGGTGTGTGGATTGTGTGAATAGGATGTGTTTCATACAAGATCTGGCAACTGGTCAACATTAGACAAACATATTGGTCCAATTATTTATAAAGGAGTTTGGGCTATGCAAATTACGGGAGTTTCCCGGGAGAAATAACAAACCGGGAGGGGTAGGGAGATAGGGCTAAAAAAACGTGAGAAACCCGGGAAAAACAGGAGTGTTGGCAGGTATGGGTTAGTTTGGTTAGGTTGCACATGATTTGTGCACATGCGTACACACTCGCACACAAACACTTGTCTGACAGAACCATGCTAATCAGCTGCTTAGCTGAGGTAGATTTGCTGTCCAGAGTATTTGACCAGTCACATCCTCGTGAAGCGGCTGAAGAGACAGAGAGGGTAGCTTTGGCTGGTATATGAATAGCAAGGCTAATCACCCCAGGCCATGGGAACCAGCTAGCTGCAAGCTGGATTAGTATCAACAACATTGCACTGCTGTAATTGTTTCTGATGCCTTTGCTTACAGAAACACACAGCAGACCTGTATATAAATAATTTATGTGCAGTGTTCAGCTATGCTGGTTGTGCTCAGTTAGGTCATATTGTCTTTCACAGCTTGTTTTTCAGAATTTGCAGACTAGCTTTTCTCTCACTTAAAGGAAGCCATGTCTGTGTTGTTGCACATTTTAGCCCATTTACTACCAATTGTTTTACATTACTGCTGACTATTTCCCAAAGGATACCCCATTCATTTAGATTTCTGCCCAGTTGTTTACCTTCCTGTCATATGAGAAGCTAATTGCTGAGATTTGAACCTTGCTTCCCAATCCTTCGCAGTGAACACCATGTCCTCTTTTATTTTTGCCAAAGTTGAAAAGAATCATGTTAATTTGAAGGCCTCTTGCAGCAGGTCAAGCTAAAATCTGCAAAAAATATGATCCTTGATGGCCTTCAAACAGAACAGTATCCCTCTTGATAGTACTGCATATCAATACCTGCAGTAAGAAAAGGAACTAAGAACTAACTACTCAGTCACTGTCATTTGTCATTCGCTATTGACTCTCCCTGTCAATATTTCTGATACGTAAAGGCGCAGTTAAAATGAATGAAGGTTTCAGGTGTGTAGGTCACAGAGCAACCGAAATGAGCACCATTCTAATGAACCCTGCAGATATTCTTTGAAATCAGAAGTGCACATGACTTTTGTAGCATAACAACCCAACCCCACAACATTGGGCACCTGGAGCTTCATCAATTTATGTGCAGCAAATTTTGTGAAAAATCAAATGTTGTAAAAGTTTAAACCAGAGGCACCTTTGGGCCAAAATCTGCCTGTTTCTTCTTGTGAGGCTGTGCATGGATATGAGAAATGACCTGAATTGAAATGACGAAGAGGAAAAAAAGAAACTGTGGAGACAGGTAGATCTCCTGCGAGCTTTGCTCTGCTCTGTCTCTAACCCATTCACTTTCTATAATTCATATTCAACTAAGGCATCCTGCAAAATAAAATACACAGAACAAAAATTGCTGCTCCCTACTGCTGCAGAAGATTGCAGAAGAACACTGAAATATTATTATTGCTCATATGATAAGAACTTAAGTGGTCAATTTGTAAGGATAGGATTGCTGGTTGTTGGCCGATAGTTTGATCTGTGAATGTGGCGGGTCACTACATGCACTGGGAGGTGTCAGTAGAGCTATAAACGACGAACTAAGCTACATCCGTCCTCGGATTAGCAGTGTGCCAGGGTGCTTGAGAAATAATCAACAGCAGAGAGAGTGGTGGCTTTCTCTCTGACAGCTGCATCTTCTCTATCTTCTCTTGTCTTCTATATTTTCTTCTCCTTTCCCCGAATCTTCAGCATCCTTTCAGATTTCCATTGCCATTTACCTCAACAGATCTCTTGCTCTTAATTTATCTTCCATTTTTTTTCTCTTTTTAAAATGCATCAAAATCTCATCTTCCTGTTATTCCCTCACTTACTGTTTCCCTTTTCTCGCCTCATACTCTTCTCATTTCCTTTTTTTTCCCCTGCCTTGGCTCTCGAAAAAGCAAATATTCATGCCACGAAAGTGAACTTGTGGAATTCCGAATGATAATGAGAAAACCTTTTACTGAGTAACGCTCTCTCTTTTTCTCTTTATCACAGTTACGCTATAAGGACATCTTTTACTCTTCACAGGTAGCAGTTCTGAGGGATGACGGGGAAATAAGTGGGAATGTTCGGATAATTTTAGCAGCAATAAACACATGTTAAGCAACATGCAAGTGTGAAAGGCAAATGCAATCACATATATCACAGTTGATTAATCATAATAAAAAATGATTTGCTTCTGCAGCTCTGTTTACTTATTTTCTTTCCTGCAAATAGTCTGCAGTTATGTGCTGTGTTGACCAGGTAAACATGAGGGGGCGGCTGGCCCCCGCATCAGTAAATGCCATGCCCAGGTCGCACTCTTAATTCAGTTCATAATAGCTGTAATTATTCCTGCCTATTGGTGCTTAAGAAACTCAACACGGATCCAAAATAAGCCTGCACCTTTCTTCTTGTGAGTAACTTTATGCATTAAATAGCCAAGAGGAAATATATTGGTGTACAGGAACACTGAAGGTGAAAAGCCAACAGGGTTTTTAAAAATCAATTTTATGTCTTTGGGAAAACACTGTGTCCAGAAACGTCTGTGCATTGTTGATATCCAGCAACATAAAAGTTGGGATTTGTTCATGTTTTAACACAGAGAAACAGAGCTATATATATAAAAAACTAATAATGTACAATGTGATGCTATAGCTCTATGTTATATTCAAATGGCATATTTAATATAAGGTTTCACCACTTTTCTGACGCTGTCCCTCCCAATCTAAACCCAGATCGTTTTGTGACGGTCAGCTAAGTGCAAACTCTCCCTCAAACATGTTTGTCTTACATTACTGCTGGTAAGACCTGAAGAGAAACAGAGAATGTCTCATTTACATTAAAGGTGCCCTGCCAAACATATTTCATGACTTTGTGGTAATGTCTGAAGTTCTAACCATGGACTCTGTAACATTCTTTGTGGAAAAAAATGCCTTGGTTACCTTGTTTCAAGCCATTCTAGCGTGGTATAGAAAGCCTGCAGGAAGACTCAGCTCGATTTGTGCCAGTTCTCATTAATATTCAACGAGCTAAGCTGCTTGACTCTGATTGGCTAACTGGGCAAGCTCATGAATAGTAATGAGCTCAGGCAACACCACGTCAGACTGACCAGCTTTTGTAATTGGCCTGATTTCTCCGCTTATTTCTTTTCAGTGGCTAGAGCTGACAAAGGAGACAGCAGTTCATTTTCACATTCACGACATAACAAAAACACATATGGACCTAACATATTTTAAAAAATGCAAGTAAAAATGGTTTTGTGTGGCAGGGCACCTTTAAGCACATTCACTTGTGTATCCTGTCAATTAAGCACATTCACTTGTGTATCCTGTCATACAATAATGTTAAAAAAAGAAAGAAAACAATAAAAGAGGTAGATTAGCCATTATTTTCATTATTTGGACACTATTGAGTGTCTTATACTGCAACATATGATTTTAATTGACATATGCCAGCCAATTATAAGTGAGTGTCTCTGACAGAAGTAAAGTAAAATTAGTCCATTTGTATACAGTATATGTGCATTCACCAGAGGATCCGTTAAGTGTGTCCATTTCAGTGTACATTTTAGCCCATGATGTGATGACGTCAGTGGCTGGAGACTATAAAGCACTGTGAGGGTGAAGCCTGTGTGTAGGTAGAACATAAACATACTGCTCGGGCATGTTTAGATCATTTTATTTTTTTTTACAGCACATCATAACTCTTGCCCCTATACCTCACACACTGGCTTGTCAGACTGAAAGATTGGATGGACACGCCTTAATACCATGAAGGTCACCATGTTGGCTCTGTGTCAATGTGTGCTTTATAGATTTAACTATACTGTTAAAACCAACAGACAACATACAGTAGATTGAACAGTGCCTAAGACTTTAGTTACTGTTGTAGCTCTGAGATAAACCACAGAAAAGAGCCTGTTATTAGCAGTGTAAAAAAATTGATTGTGTTTTAGTGAGCAGTGTTTTTTATTTATTTTCTTCATCTCTGTACTACGGGATTTATGCCACCCCTGTCTAAAAGTGCCCTCGCCCTGTGCTTTATGGCACTAATATGAATCAGAGTTGGAGTGCAGAGAGCATAGTGTGTAATATACGTCAACTGGCTCACCTATCCATTCCATCACTCTGCCCTCTCTGCAGGTTCCTATTAGGGTTTATAGCTGGTAAAAATGTAGGGACTATAGGCCTAGTTACTTTAGACCCTGATAATTTCATATGGCAAATATGATTTCATCTAGAAATGTATAACTTCATAAATGAGAAATCCTATTGAATTGATATAGCTCCATGCAGCAATAAACAACTATTTGCATGTAAAGATATAGTTGAGTAATGGCGTCAATGAGCAGAGAACGAAGTTACACTCATTAGCCGAGTTAGTTGAGTTTAGTTGACTTAGTTTTCACATGCCTGGTGGACAAGTAACCATCCCGTATGCCAATATCATGCTGTTATCCATTGAAGTAAGATACTTCATGTAACAGGTAATAATGCTTTTGCTAAGCAGAAATGTTTTGAAATGTTTTGACTGTGCAGGCATCACTTTATTTTGCATTGTTTTGGTGTTCCGTTATTTATTGTGGTGTTATCAGCCTCAGTGAAACAATGCATTCTGTTTGTGTGGGGTTTAGAGCTGCTGTCATGTCGGTGAATCAAAACAACTCTGTGGTACCGCTGTTGCCAAGTGATCACTGAGAAATGCTGCCCAGAACACCACAGTGATGACCGCATATCACCAAGGATGTCACAAAACTAAAGCAAACAAACCAACAACACACAGACGCACACACACACACACACACACACACACACACACACACACACACACACACACACACACACACACACACACACACACAGACACACACACACACACACACACACACACACACACACACACACACACACACACACACACACACACACACACACACACACACAGACACACACACACACACACACACACACATAAACCTAAGGAAACGTAAATCAAGTTTAAATTTCCTTTCAAACATTACAATGCTTCTGCATGTAGATTTATGGCAGCAAGACAAGTCACTTTTGCCTTTATAAATTGCTGTCATCTCACAGTGAGGGACTGAAGATGCTGCAGAGAGTCCTGCACTGGTTGTGGGTTCTATGCCAATTTTACAGCAAGAAGCTGTATGGTGCAGTCTTTTTAATATTCCAAATATTAAAGAGACTGCACCATACATCTGTGAGACTTTGATGCAAACATATGAGCCTCATCTGAATTGTAGTGCATGTGTGTCCTCAGCAGTGAGGTTAGGCCTCAATCCTCTGCACTCAATTAGTGCTATGCTACCACTTAGGCTTGCATACAGTAGGTGATGCCAAACAGGCTGCACTAAATAAATTCATTATGCAAAACTAAAGTTTGAAAGGCTCTTTTTCGCCACAGATCTTGTTATCTTTTGATCACCCTACAAACGTGGCAAATTGAACCTCTGACAATCCATTCAAAGATGTGAAATCTAAATCCCTTGATGTGCGGCCTGTGTATGTATTTACACCTAAACTAATTTACATTTATATGGCTGATGGGGTAACATAAAAGTGAGGGGCAAGAAACCACTGTAGCGCAACGTTCCTGCTCATATCACCTGAACTGCACATATTAATTGAGACATTAAACTGCCAGGATGTGTCACAGAAATCAGAGACAGGCAATTGTCATTCTGTCTGGTGGTAATCCACACACAGACACACACACACACACACACACACACACACACACACACACACACACACACACACACACACACACACACACACACACACACACACAGTCCATGATGACATCCACTGAATGATTAAGGTAAACAATTGTCTGAACATGATGTGCCCGTTAATTCAACCTTGTGTACTGCACCACCCACTATAGTAGCCTACTCATCAACTAAGCAAACATCAATTATGCACCATATGTCTGACAACATAATACAAACGAACAAAAACACACATTGATTGCATGTCTTATGTTCAGCTTACATATACTGTAGGCTAGATATTATTTTCACTTAAACCAATGCAGTCCCATAAACATCCTCTAACAGGGAGACTTCATTAAGCAAAACAAGCCGGCCAAGACCTCGACCTATTAAAATAGAAGAAACTTTCCTAGATTGAATCATAAAAAATGACAAATGGCATTACAGTTTTTCTTGATTGCTTTGACCTGCTTAAAGGGGTGATAGCATGATTATATAAGGTATTTCACACTGTTCCTTAAGGTCTCCTATGCAACATTGGTTGGGCTGAAAATTGCCCGAGTGCTATTTTATGGGCCCTTAACTACCCTGTGAATATGGCCCTATTTGTAACAAGAGCTTTTCTTTCAAATATGGTATGCTCATGAATATTTAAATGAGTTGCGCGCTGATTGGTTTGATAGAACCACATACAAATACATTGGAGACGAGACAGCAGGTCTCATATTTCAGACACTGCAAAGTTATACATTGTTTGTGTGCTATTTCATTATTAAATTCACTTCTGAGACTTTTAACAAATTTGGTAAGACGTGTCGGACTTTAGGAGCTAGACACAGTTAGACGAGAAAGTGGCAACCTCCATACCCAGTGAAAGTCACAGTTTCTCAGTTACTGGACTACCGGGGCGCGGAGCTCTGCGGAGCTGGCCGGCTGCTAGCTGCCGGCATAACTAGAGTATATTTACAGTTTGAAGGTCTTACAAAGCTAACACTTGTGTCCGATTTCAGTTTAATGCATTTTTGTGAATTTGATGGGTTTCGTTAGCTGCTAGTGTCCCTTCAATCCTATGTGTACAGATCGCGGCTAGTTAGCTACACTTTCGGCATAACTAGAGTATATTTACAGTTTGAATTTTGTCACACCACTTATATAACAGCTACCCCTAAGGTCTTACAAAGCTAACGATTGTGTCCAATTTCAATTCAATGCATTTTTGTAAATTTGAGGGGTTTCATTACCTGCTAGTGTCCCTTCAATCCTATGTGTACAGATCGTGGCTAGTTAGCTACACTTTCGGCATAACTAGAGTATATTTACAGTTTGAATTTCGTCACGGCATGTACAGTATCTCACAAAAGTGAGTACACCCCTCACATTTTAAATTGTAAATATTTCATCATATCTTTTAATGGGACAACACTGAAGAAATTACACTTTGCTACAATGTAAAGTATTAAGTGTACAGATTGTATAACAGTGTAAATATGCTGTCCCCTCAAAATAACTCAACACACAGCCATTAATGTCTAAACCGCTGGCAACAAAAGTGAGTACACCCCTATGTTAAATTCCCATAGAGGCAGGCAGATTTTTATTTTTAAAGGCCAGTTATTTCATGGATCCAGGATACTATGCATCCTGATAAAGTTCCCTTGACCTTTGGAATTAAAATAGCCAGCCAACATCACATACCCTTCACCATACACATCATCACATATCCTTCACCATACCTAGAGATTGGCATGGTTTTATGTCAGTTAGCCTAATAGGCATTGAGATGATTTTATGGAAAGTACCCCATGCCAATCTCTAGGTATGGTCTGTGTGTTAACTGTTTAGAAAATGTGGAGTTTGAGTTGACTGCTGCATCAAAGCAATCAAGAAAAACTGTAAGATAATAACTTGATGTGCCATATGGTTTGTCACACAGAACCATCTGAGAAGCAGTCATTGGAAACGGTTTGGAAAACCTGCGCACTTTAAAAAAACAATTCCTGGCAGGTGATTGGATGAACCACCTGTCTATCACGTCCACCATTGTTGTTTTGAACGAACAGTCGTGGCCGTCGCGCACACCTTAACCACCCCTGCTCCTCACTGGACGATGATTGTTTGA
Organism: Perca flavescens; assembly: GCF_004354835.1. Classification (NCBI taxonomy): domain Eukaryota; kingdom Metazoa; phylum Chordata; class Actinopteri; order Perciformes; family Percidae; genus Perca; species Perca flavescens. The sequence goes on along the minus strand of NC_041345.1, from coordinate 9,631,812 downwards.
ACAGCTGGTTGTTCAGACAGAAACGCATTACTTGAAGCCTGACAAGATGGATTTTTGTGTGAAATGCGATCCCGCTATTTTCGCATGATCTCGTGTTATCGCGAGAATCTAGCTACTGTGCAAGGTAATTACTAAGTGTACGTGCTGTGAAAGGTGCTTTAATCTGAAGCAATGTGACAAGCCACAGACAATTAATATGCTGGTGGCTGTGACTGGACACTGCAACATGTGCTATTCAGTCTCATTTGAACAAAAGAGCAATTATGTTGCAATACAAATTACAGACTTTCCTTTTAAACTGGACCTCTAATGATTATTTTTCCCCTTCCTCAGCGCAAAACAGAAGTTAATAATTGCTGTTTTTTATCACGTGTGCTATCATGTAGTGCTCAGGCTTTCTGTTAATCTAAAGCTGATAAAAGATACTCAGCTGCTTTCATTGCTGACCTGGCTGTTTACTTTTCCTTCTCCTATTTTTCCAACCCCTTCATCTATCCATCTGTTCCCAGTGTTTCCTCAGCTTGAGAATAAGTGCTGATGGAAAGAGAGCATGCTGCCTGATGCCAGGTGGTCGAGGGAGGGAAGGAAGGAGAGATTGATGGAGAGAGGGAGGGAGGGAGAGAGGGGAAGCTAAAGTGTACTCCTGCGGTCAAGGCACAGCGGTGCAGTCTGCTCCGACCTGTGATAGGACAGCGGTGACCCTTCCCTGAGCTACCCTGGAAAATTATGTTGATTTTTCCAGATCTTTGACCTTGCGTGCAGTGGCTGGCTGAGAAATCACCTGATGTTTTCCCACGCTTGTCTTCTACACCATTTATTCTTTCCTCATCTTAAAGAGCTGAAAGAAAAGAAAACTTTCTCATAGCGCTTGCTGAAATGATCCAAGAGTTACTTTTACAACACTGTCCCTTGTCTCATCTAATAAAGCATCGGCATGCACCATGATGAATAAAACATGAGAGGGATGTCATTGCTAATTCTGACTGCTGGCTTTATCTCCCTGTCGTCCAAAGATCAAATGCTTTACTCTATATTACATTGGAGTTGTAATGTAATGTAATGCATTGGGTTTACATTACACATGAAGGTATTTTGTCTGGACTCCTACCACCGTCCACCCCCTCCTCCTCTCCACTCGTTGGTGATCAACTGCAATCTATGGAAGGCCATCACATAATCATTCTAAGATTGGTTGTACAAACACACACATGCAATATCTGTCAATACCGACTCCTGTTTGCACCATTAAACCTTTCTTGCTCAAGATCTCTTCCGGGTTACATTGGTTGCTTTGGTCACTTCATATCATGGTTTAAAGCGGACACTTTGTGCTTGAAAAAAACGTCTTCCTGGGGAGTTTATTGACCCTGTTCCCGTGCAGGGAGGTTAGGAAGGCCGTTGGATAACTCTGCTCTTGACGCTGCCAATTGTGAACAACCTGGCGATGCAGCTACTCTCTCTTTCGTGCTGTCAACCCTCGCTTCAGGACTTTGGACAACCCCTTTCTATGTGTGTCTCTCTATGTGTGTAGGTCTGTGTGTGTATGTTAGTTTAGGGGAAAGACCATGCCAGTGCCATGCCAAGTGATGCAGTGCCCTTTGGAAGCTGGCCCATTAAGGAGGGAGACAGAACATGTACCAGCAGGGAACAACTTCTACTTACATGGGCTTGTTTAGCCAACTGGGGCACTTGCTGTTATTTACCTAAAGGTAAAATGAGGATTTATCTATAAGAAAATTGTGAATCCAAATATGACAAATTAAGTTTGGCATTTGTTTACCATTAAAGAGTGTTACAGCCAAGTCATTTAAAAACAATTCACTTCATGAAGTAAGCTACCCAGCTAACTGTCAGTTACCCATTTCAAAGACTCAACAACATGTGGACATACCACTGTGCAAAATATGACTGAAATGGGTTTTTTATGCTTATCGAAGTGGACGTTGTCACTGTGACGTCACCCATTGGTTTGTGGACTACCGTTTTAAAGCCTAGGTTGGCATTTTGGCTGTGGAATCTTTTAAGAGCCAGAGGTGACCCATTTGGACAAGAGGAACTGGGGAGGAGCACTAAGTTAAATGCTAATTTAGCAGCTAACGCCAGGGCTAGCTTGGTTAGCAAGGTGCATCTGTAAATCACATGTTAACATATTAATTTGGATGCTAATTTTGGCTAGCGAAAAAATCAGGCTTAAAACAAAATGTACTAACTCCTTAGAGTGTCTTTAAGTTCAACACAGTCCTAAGAAGAAAGCACAGACCCAAAAAACAGTTTGAACTTCTTTTTGCAGCTATTTTTATATATATACAGTCTATGTTTTGCAAGCATTGGAGTCGGCTCCTGCTGGCCATTAGGAAGAATACACGTTTAAGGATACAATACAACTTTATTGTCCGAAATTCAATTTGCGTTCCCAAGCAGCTCCGCTTAAAAAAAGAAATAAAAAGAAAAATACACACAGAGCTACACAACGAGTACACATGTAGTACAAAGACATATCAACAGCCATGGCAAAAAAACATGTTTCATGATATCCTTGGATCCAGATCTTAATTGGCAGCAAACTAATTTTGGTTCAGCAAAAGGAAAGACTGATGTATAAAATAATTCCTAAGCCTGTTGTATCTTGTTAAGGCACTTCTGCATTGGCTTCAATTTTAAGGCCTGGGGGTTTCACCTTGTTTGTGCCATAATTTGTTCCAAACAGCTTCTCCCTGTGTGTTTGGTAGTTCAGGCTTCTCTCCCTGCAAGCTATTTTAAATGTTTGATTATTGATTATCAGATTAAGTATTTGCAGCTGATGAAGTGTATGCACAATAGTGTTGTTTTTTCAGGACTTTCACAATTTGCAAAAATGCATGAGACAAATACATTTAACAACTATGTCAGAAATGAAAGTATACCTGCTAAAGATGAAGATAAAAGGTGCCCTCACCGTTTTTTTAAAGAAGAGTGGATTGTATGTGGAGCCTGTCCCTGTTTCTGTCTCCTGATACAAAAATCTCCCCGAGGACAAACAGAGATAGCACTGTCACTTTTCATTCAGTGTTTTGTTTTGCTTTTAGACATGAAGCCAAAAGTCATGTTCTGTGCCGACCTAAACCAGCATGTTTTAAACATAGCCAATAAACAACAATGCAACCAAACTGCTTCCTCAAGGGAAACACCAATAGTAAAACAAATGTGAAAAGCAATAAAAGCATACAGTTGGATAACTAATAAAGCATTTGTTCCAAAAATGATTTGATTACATTTCTATTTGTGGGAAGAAGTTTATGTGAAAGGTGAGGTGCATCCATTTACAGCATGATGTAACATGATTATCAGTTATTTGAAGCAACACTGCCCTGATTTCGAGAGATTAGAATTCACAAAAACATCAACATACAGCCACCATTTGCATCTGTGATACAAAACAGATCGCTGGGATAGTCATGCCAACTAATTAGAGATAGAGAACTAGGGATTAGGATGAAAGAAAGAGTATTTGAGGTGAGATGGGTGGTTGCATATCGTGATGGAGGGAGCAGATGGCATAAGCTGAGAAGAGGACAGAGCCAGCGTGTACAGGATTTACAACAGGAACAGCTCCTCTTTCACAGAAATGACTCTTTCTAAAAGCCCCGCACATAGAGCAGGAGGAGGTTGTTAGGAGTTTGAGGGGAGGATTACATTATGCAATCTCACACCTGGGTGCACCCCAGGTCAAAAAGCCTTATAGTGTTGATGGTGAGCATCAGAGCACTAGAGCAAGGAGCAGTAAGCCTGAATCACCGCCCAGATCTAAGATTTTGTCGAGTAATACACGTTTTGAGTTGTCAAAACACTGCTGTTCAACACTGGTGAAACTAATACCATTAATAATTCCTGCATTCCAATTAGCTGTGCCAGAGCCCTATTGTACTGTACATGCTGGGTCATTGCAGGGCATACTAGCACCAAAGTGGAACAGAGCCATCACTGATGTATTTAGTTACACCTGTGCTTTTCCTAACAAAATGTCTGCTATGAAAAGGTTTATTTAAAGGTCTGGTGTTGCTCTCATGAGCAGCTGGCTCATGTTGCTGAAGGAGCAACATGAGCATTCAGTAGGAGTCATGTCACCTGATGAATATATTCACTTTGTTTTAGCTCTGTTTTTGGTCTCCACCAACTCTGTCTCTTTAGCTGCTGAATGCTCCACTAACCCTGTGTGCTGTTTGGCTTTTCTCAGTTGGCTTTTAGAGCTTTTTGGCTAAAAACAACACTATGAGAGCGATGAGAGTGAATTTAATTAAAATTCACAATGGATTAAAAGAAAAGTTGAGGGCCAGTCAAGTTATAATTCTCTGGGGGTTCATCATACGAGCGACCCTTTTCACTTACAAGTCATGTAATGTTATGCAAAATAAGTATATGAGATGTTGTCTGTATGTTTATTTCTTGTATGTCTGGTGAGCCAAAGGAAAATTTCCCCCTTGGTGGACAATAAAGATTTATTCTATTCTACTTATTTTGTGTAACATTGTACAGTACGTTGTATCTGATAAAACATTTGGACTTCTAGTTCTAGTAATATTTTGAATTCAGAACCTTCGCTGATGGTGTACTTTTAGACAATAGTATTTCTACTGATCTGAATACTTCTTTACCACTGTAGTAAATGTAGATATATGACATTTACATGGAACATTGATAAACCTGTATAATTCCTAATTATTCAAGTTTGTGATCACTGTCTACTTTGGCGTAAGTCCTCAACATCCTGGCGACTCCTTCATTTCTGTACCAGCTGAGTTACCTCAGCAGCTGTGGATGAGCCCAGTTTGGTTTGTGGCAGCTGGTACATTTCTCACCCTGGATTTGTCTTCAGCTAATCACCAGTAATGGATGGCAAGAGCGATTAAAATTATCCTCTACACAATGTCAGACTTTTATTTGAGTGTATGTGTCACTACATCCATTTATCATTGTTGTTTAGATTGTGTCAGTCTTATTAATCTTTATTCTTTAGCATGCTAGGGAGAAGGGTAGGTGATGTAGAAAATCAAAATTAACCACCCAACCACACTGCCTTTTCTCTTTATCTAAGCCCCGAGGGAGCAAAAGAAAAACAAACATTGAAAGATGAAATCTATGGATGATTAACTCTCCTAACAACATTGTGTTCTCTCCCTCGCTGTCAAGTGTCTTTTATTGTGAGGGTCACATTGTTTGTCTAGCTGGCTACACTGATGTCCTCTGAGGAGGAACTAGTTAAAGGTTCTGGCAACTTTCACAGAGATTTAGACAGAGCGACACAGAGCAGGAGGAAGAAGGGCTGTTTACTTGTATAAAGCAAAGTTAGCTTTTGAAACATTTGGGTCGGTCTGAAATGTAGTTGAGTTGATTTGTATCCTAACAGATTTTAGATCACATTGTCTAGCTAAGTCATCTCTAACTTTAGCAGCCAGCAGATTACAAATACCTGGCCGCAGAGCAGTTGTTAGGGTTTGTGACAGATGGCTCAGAGAAGACGCCAGCGTTCCAAGAGGTGGGGCCATCAAGACTGCATTGACCAATCACAGCAGGGGGTGGAGATGTGCTTCTACCCAGCAACAGACCTAGAGGACTCAGGTGGGCTAACAGAACAGCCTGAGGCCTGAGAGGAACTCAGTCTGGCCCTGTCTCACCACGAAGACCATTGTACATGTTGAATGCTGTGGCATTAGGCCCAAGGAGGAAAAACACTCTCTCCCTGAATCTATCTATCTATCTATATATATATATAGTTAGTTAGTTAGTTAGTTAGTTAGTTATATTTTATTTCTGTGTCATGCCAAACATCTTGGCCTATCCCACATGGGATTACAAGACACCACAAATTCACTTATTCAACAAACATCTTCCCGTTGCATATACAAATCCTTCTAACAAATACATGAATACAAATATATAGACATACACATACATACATGTATATACACGTACACACATACCACACACAAACAACTAGTTCTCATCTACACTCGATAAAGAGCCTTTTTCCTCTTCTCCCAGGCTTTATCTAAATAATTAGCCAATTTATATGTTTCATATGTGAACAGCCATCTCAATCTTTGAGCATCATCCATATTTACCAAATCAATCTCTGCTTTTATCCTACAAAACAAAAAATCACGCTGCTCAGGATAAAAAGGACAATAGAAAACAAAATGGAACTCATTTTCTACATCATTCAAACAGCACATAGGACAAATACGTTTTTCCTCTTCTACATTAACATATCGTCCTGTTTCAATAGTCAAAGGCAATACACCAGATCTCACTTGAGCACATAAGGATCTTTGCTTTTTTGACAAATTATATACAACATAATTCTCAGTGCCATATTCTGGTTTTATCATTACAAAAATACACAATTTTGGCTTAGCCCATATATCATCAGCCCACTGCTTTTTGTCTTTAGCAAACACAGATTCTTTAAACAAACCGATATTCAGCTTTTCATTATTAAGAAACAAATCCCCAAAACCATAATTACAAAACAATTTGCATATGTCGTTAGACCAAAGACCAAGAAATGTGTTTATCCCAGAGAAATATTTTCCTTGTCTATATATACAGTATATATATATATATATATATATATATATATATATAACGAAAATACTTTTAAGCTTTGATTGGAGCATTAGTGTATGGAAGTAGTCGCTGAATTAGGCTTCAACAGTTTCAATCAAGCTGCTGTGCGTTTTATGTTAGCCGTGTTGATACAGTAAAGAGGGGAAAGGAGTAGAAAATGAGGCAGCAAAGACGGACAGTTATTGAAAATGTCAGGAAGGAAAGAGAGAGAGAGGGAGAGAGAAGTTGTGTTTGCACAGGCAGTTATTCTCTCCAGGAGACCATAGAGTGCAGTTTTAGGTACTTTAGGCAGATAGGCTGGCAGATTGAGTGAAACATTAACCCTCCTCAACCTTTGTTACTGCCAAAGGAAGTACAGCTGGATTCAACACAAGGAGAAATATCTTAGTATGTGTGTGTGTTTGACGGCAAATAAAATGTGGGTGTGTTTGTGTGTGTCCCTGGCTGCCCAACTACTGCACATGTATGCACAAACGAAAGTGTTGAAATGCAGAAATTAACATTTTTCTATTTGGTTTCACCACCAGTTCACTCTGTCTTCCTTCACATTCCTTATCAAGAGTTAAAGCAACTTAATGCAGCCTTTGGTATAATCTTGTCACTGCTTCAGGGTTTCAATTATAACTCTGAACTTTTTCCACTGCACTCACTTTTTGAGAGCCATTCTCACATTAAAAAGGCTTTTTAATGCATGCAGAACACTTTGTCCTTGAAAATATAGCTCGTATGTTGTGCACGCCAGCATATTAACTCCTGGACCATTTGTTTTTGGTGTTGACACCTCTCTTAATGCTGAAACTGTAAATCACTGAGCGAGGGTGACAGCGGTGACATTACCAATTCATGCAATAACGGACTTTGCTGAGCACACACTAAGAATATACAATCTACACATTTTACATTTTGCAAATTATGTTTTTTTGTCTTCTCCGTGAACCATCACCTTATCGTGGTGGAGAGGTTTGTGTGTCTCTGTGAACCTGAGGGCTGTGTTGTCTGGAGCTTTGTGCTCCTGGTAGGGTCTCCCAAGGCAAAGTGGTCTCAGGTGAGGGGCCAGACAAAGAATGGTTCAAAAACCCCAATGAAGAAGCAAGGTAGAGATGGAGTGACCCTGCCCGGAGGAAGCCCGGGGCCCCCGTCTGGAGCCAGGCCCAGACGGCGGGCTCGTCGGGCGAGCGCCTGGTGGCGGGTTTGCCACGAGCCCGGCCGGGCACAGCCCGAACAAGCTACGTGGCTCCCATCTCTCCAGCCCATGGGCCCACCACCTGTGGGAGGAACCGTTGGGGTCGGGTGCGATGCCACATGGGTGGCAGTGAAGGTCAGGGGCCTCGACGGACCAGACCCGGGCGGCAGACGCTGGCTCTGGGGACGTGGAACGTCACCTCTCTGTGGGGGAAGGAGCCGGAACTGGTGCGGGAGGTGGAGCGCTACCGGTTAGATCTGGTGGGGCTTACCTCACGCACAGTCTCGGTTCTGGAACCATACTCCTGGATAGGGGTTGGACTCTTTTCTTCTCCGGAGTTGCCCAGGGTGTGAGGCGCCGGGCGGGTGTGGGGATACTCACAAGCCCCGGCTGGCGCCGCTGTGTTGGAGTTTACCCGGTGGACGAGAGGGTCGCCTCCCACGCCTGCGGGTTGTGGGGGAAAACTCTGACTGTTGTTTGTGCATATGCACCAAACAGGAGTTCGGAGTATTCGGCCTTCTTGGAGACCTTGACTGGAGTCCTGCATGGGGCTCCAGTGGGGACTCCATTGTTCTGCTGGGGGACTTCAACGCACGTGGGCAATGATGGAGACACCTGGAGGCGTGATTGGGAGGAACGGCCTCCCTGATCTAAACCAGAGTGGTTGTTTGTTGTTGGACTTCTGTGCTAGTCATGGATTGTCTATAACGAACACCATGTTCGAACATAGGGATGCTCATAAGTGTACCTGGTACCAGAGCACCCTAGGCCAAGGTCAATGATCGATTTCATAATCGTTTCATCTGATCTGAGGCCGTATGTTTTGGACACTCGGGTAAAGAGAGGGGCAGAGCTGTCAACCGATCACCATCTGGTGGTGAGTTGGGTCAGGGGGTGGGGAAGACTCTGGACAGACCTGGTAAGCCCAAACGTGTAGTGCGGGTAAATTGGGAACGTCTGGAGGAGGCCCCTGTCCGACAGACTTTCAACTCACACCTCCGGCGGAGCTTTCGTGCATCCCTGTGGAGGCTGGGGGCATTGAACCCGAGTGGACAATGTTCAAAGTTTCCATTGCTGAAGCTGCGGCGAGGAGCTGTGGTCTTAGGATCTTAGGTGCCTCAAGGGGCGGTAACCCACGAACACCGTGGTGGACACCAGTGGTCAGGGAAGCCGTCCGACTGAAGAAGGAGTCCTTCCGGGATATGTTATCTCGGAGGACTCCGGAGGCAGTTGCAGGGTACCGAAGGGCCGAAGGGCTGCATCCTCTGCCGTGAAAGAGGCAAAGCAGCGGGTGTGGGAGAAGTTTGGAGAAGACATGGAGAAGGACTTTCGGTCGGCACCAAAGTGTTTCTGGAAAACTGTTCGCCACCTCAGGAGGGGAAGCGGGGAACCATCCAAGCTGTGTACAGTAAGGATGGGACACTGTTGACCTCCACTGAGGAGGTAATAGGGCGGTGGAGGGAGCACTTTGAGGAACTCCTGAATCCGACTAATACGCCCTCTATGTTAGAGGCAGAGCTGGAGGATAACGGGGGATTGTCGTCGATTTCCCAGGCGGAAGTCACTGATGTAGTCAAACAACTACACAGTGGCAAAGCCCCGGGATTGATGAGATCCGTCCAGAAATGCTCAAGGCTCTGGGTGTGGAGGGGCTGTCCTGGTTGACACGCCTCTTCAACATTGCGTGGAAGTCTGGGACGGTGCCAAAGGAGTGGCAGACTGGGGTGGTGGTTCCTCTTTTTAAAAAGGGGGGACCAGAGGGTGTGTGCCAATTATAGGGGTATCACACTTCTCAGCCTCCCTGGTAAAGTCTACTCCAAGGTGCTGGAAAGGAGGGTTCGGCCGATAGTCGAACCTCGGGTTGAGGAGGAACAATGCGGATTCCGTCCTGGTCGTGGAACAACGGACCAGCTCTTCACTCTCGCAAGGATCCTGGAGGGAGCCTGGGAGTATGCCCAACCGGTCTACATGTGTTTTGTGGATTTGGAGAAGGCGTATGACCGGGTCCCCCGGGAGATACTGTGGGAGGTGCTGCGGGAGTATGGGGTGAGGGGTCTCTACTCAGGGCCATCCAATCTCTGTATGACCAAAGTGAGAGCTGTGTCCGGGTTCTCGGTAGTAAGTCGGACTCGTTTCAGGTGAGGGTTGGCCTCCGCCAGGGCTGCGCTTTGTCACCAATCCTGTTTGTAATATTTATGGACAGGATATCGAGGCGTAGTCGGGGTGGGGAGGGGTTGCAGTTTGGTGGGCTGGGGATCTCATCGCTGCTCTTTGCAGATGATGTGGTCCTGATGGCATCATCGGCCTGCGACCTTCAGCACTCACTGGATCGGTTCGCAACCGAGTGTGAAGCGGTTGGGATGAGGATCAGCACCTCTAAATCGGAGGCCATGGTTCTCAGCAGGAAACCGATGGAATGCCTTCTCCAGGTAGGGAATGAGTCCTTACCCCAAGTGAAGGAGTTCAAGTACCTTGGGGTTTTGTTCGCGAGTGAGGGGACAATGGAGCGGGAGATTGGTCGGAGAATCGGGCGCAGCGGGTGCGGTATTGCATTCAATCTATCGCACCGTTGGACGAAAAGAGAGCTGAGCCAGAAGGCAAAGCTCTCGATCTACCGGTCAGTTTTCGTTCCTACCCTCACCTATGGTCATGAAGGCTGGGTCATGACCGAAAGAACGAGATCCAGGGTACAAGCGGCGAAATGGGTTTCCTCAGGAGGGTGGCTGGCGTCTCCCTTAGAGATAGGGTGAGAAGCTCAGTCATCCGTGAGGAGCTCGGAGTAGAGCCGCTGCTCCTTTGCGTCGAAAGGAGCCAGTTGAGGTGGTTCGGGCATCTGGTAAGGATGCCCCCTGGGCGCCTCCCTAGGGAGGTGTTCCAGGCACGTCCAGCTGGGAGGAGGCCTCGGGGAAGACCCAGGACTAGGTGGAGGGATTATATCTCCAACCTGGCCTGGGAACGCCTCGGGATCCCCCAGTCGGAGCTGGTTAATGTTGCTCGGGAAAGGGAAGTTTGGGGTCCCCTGCTGGAGCTGCTCCCCCCGCGACCCGACACCGGATAAGCGGACGAAGATGGATGGATGGATGGATGGATGTTTTTTTGTTTTAACCTTTCTCACAATTGCATAATTCTAAGCAATGCAATCACACTTCATCAATAACAAGTTTTTTTTTAAGAATCATTAGTCGATATAGAATCTGTACACTGTTTTTAATTCAGCCACAAAGTTAACGCTTTACACTTTGTTGTCTCAGCAGAAATGTCAGTACCCTCACAAAGTAACTACTACATCAATCAATAATACTTAGGTACACTCTGCTGGAGCAGATACAAACAGGAATACAAGGATAGGACGGAGCAGGATAAATAGCTCAAAGGACTTCAGTGGGGAACAAAAACTTTGGAGGGTGATGGACGTGCCTGTGGTCCAAGGAGAAACATTTCCAAACTCGGTCATGCTTACGTGGAATGAAAATGAAAAAAAATAAATTTAAAAAATGTCACTTGAACGTAAACATATGTCGTTTTGGAGCACTTGCCAAAACAACTGATGCTGTCGTTATTCTTGGGAAGACAGTCTCCACCTATCTGCTAAAGCTGATCATTGTCTAGCGACTCCCTGTATGTTTGGAGGAGGCACATCACCCTCGTCAGGCCAACAGTGCAGTCAGCTGTGATATGGGGCAGAGTAATTGGATGTTCCAAATTGAGAGGAAACGTTGGGGAGAAATGCAGCCAGAGGAGTCACATTATCACCAACATTTTAGACAGAGTGAAATGTGTTGCTGTAGCGTTTGATTGTTTCGTCGAGTGTCAGGATACAAGTGTTAAAGTACAAGAACTCATCAACTGGCTAAAGAGGAGCAGAGAAGCTTCAGGCTGTAGTCTGGCTGGTCAAAAAGAAGCACCGACGGACAGACAGTATGAAAAATAAGAGAAGATATCATACAGATTGCCGCCTCAGGGCTTCCAGCAGTAGCACTGTGCACAGCCCAACATTAATTGGACCACAAAATTGCTTGAAAATGCTCAAACGTTGACTGAGTTTGGGAGTCTTATAGAGCTCCATGGCTTAAATTATGGAAATGAGAACACATTGTGTCATCCAATTATTTATTTAGGAATAGAAAATAAGTTTGAGTCTCTCAGATGCTGGCTAAATATAAACAGCGCAGCTCTGGAGTTCTGCTAATCAGGTTGTGAGGATGCAAATCGAAGCTACATAACTTCAGTAATAAAAACAGTTCCCGCCCTGTCTGAGGTGTTGCACAAATTGAAAGACTCTATTGTGTGAATGTTGAGGCCAGCGGCTTTTTCCTCCTTAACCAAACACAGCATAGGCTGGAGCTTTAGCTCTATCATCCACACACAGAATATTTTAGTGGACAGGATGTGTGGCGGAGGGTCATTTCCCAAAATGCCTCCCAGCACAGATACAGAAGTGTCTGTGATATGTGTGTCCTGCATCAGTTCACAGTTAAAAATGTGAACTTAGAAGAAGACCACGGAGATAACTGACATTAAGAATAAGGCTAATTTAGTGTTTTCTTAATATGAGTCATTATATCTGTTAGCAGGCATTACTGACCATTAAAAGATAAGGGTAAGATATTAGATTTCTCAGGGGGTGGATATGGGTACTGGCTAATGCCTAGAGGAGCCAAAACAAAGTCTGGGTGTGCTCAGTGACTTGTTATTAGCACAGTAGTCAGACCAGCACTTTCTAATGCCCCTGTATACAGGTGACATTTTAGGTCAGAAATAACGGAAGACTAAGGTTGGATCATGGAGCTGCAGCATGTCTGGAGGAGGCGACTAAAATGAGGTTCCATGTGATGCTCCAACATAAATGAATTCTGTGCCGAAAATGAACATTTGTATTGTGTATGTTATATATCTGTTTTATTCGAGACATCTGTTACTATGCTTTCAGTGTGAGAGGGACACTTCTCTGTGACATTGAAAAACACAGCGTGCACAGTCCTAGCTGATTTGAGTAGGAGTCTGTTTTACAATGCATTTGTCTGAATAGAAGCATGACGACATGACCAGAATTCTACTGAAAGAGCCAGTGTCATTGAAGATGGTGAATGCCTGTGTTCATTACAGGGAGAGAAGAAAGGATGGTTGCAAGCACAACCTCATTAGTGTTTCTTGCACACTTTCTTGTCTCTGTAGGTTTTGTAACCAGACATGTTGATTAAATCTTCTATTGAATGTGCAACTAATGGCAGCTTGTTATATGATGACATGGGGCATGGCATCCACACCACAAAACTGCAAGTTTGTCACATTAGACAGGCTGTGCTAATTAAAATATAATCAGTCCCTCAGTTTACATATTGGTTTTATGATTTGTAAAAGATGTTGCTGCAACACCAAATTGTCAGAATAGTTTTTTTCTGCCTCTTTCCTCTTTCACATCCACCAAAACAAGAACTGTATTGCAAGGGCTGCTTGAGAAACCCTGGCACGGCAGGGTCAGGATTGAGACCACTCCTCAGGTGCCTTGTTGGCATCTTAACAAAGACAAAAACATTTTCTCCAATTGCAGTGTAGTGTCCGATGCCTGAAGTGCCCTGAGCTATTGATTGTATGTTCAGAATTCCTGGAGGACAACAATGACTCAGCGTTTTCCGCACATCCACTGGCCATGTTGGACCATCTCCCTTTCTGCTCATGTGCCCGTGCCCGTGCTGTCCTGTCACACAACCTTTATACACTATGTGGAGGAAATTGGCACTGAATAACGAATAACTTGTATGTGTTAATAGACTACGTTGAGATTTACAGCCTTAGATTAGAAGGTTGCCATTTCTCTTTCGTACACTTACTGTTTTTTTTTTTTTTTTTTTTGCCATCGTGATAATGCAAATTTTGTCACAGCACATTGTGCGACAGCAGGGGATCATCATCGCTCAGCACAAAGGCTGTTGACACTGCTGCTTTTCACTAACTGTGGGAGCAAAGTAAATAGAAAATATATTTTTCTAGTGAAGGGATGATGGAAAAGTGTAATAATGTCTGTAAGCGCTGGTGTGGCATGAGCCACATTGTATATCTTGTGTGGAACATGCAAATACTCATGCGGTTACACACGTGCACATGGAGTAATAAAACACACTTGGGGAACCAGCAGCAGCAACACAGCGCAGGATTTCTCATCCATTTTTAATGGGGTCGTTAGCCTGTCCTTGGAGACAAGGTGGACTGTGATGTAATAAGTGATCTGGCCGGGCCAAGGCGGTAAATGAAATAATCTCCGGGATGAATGACATGGTGAACCCGTGATTCTACACCACAGGGCAGATTATTTGATCCCAAGTATCCTCCCTCCAAGGACGCTGCGGTGTTGCTATTGAACACAATCAAACATTGCTTTCATCCATTCCCACTTCTATCATTTGGCATGTGGCAGTGTGTGTTTGTGTGCATGTGTATGTTTGTGTGTGTGTGTGTGTGTGTGTGTGTGTGTGTGTATAAAGACAGGAATTGAATTTGCTCGAAGCAGCTGCTGGAAAGGTGTGTAGATTGACATTTCACGGCTCTTTTAACAAAAGAACACTGGGAGGATGTCCCTCAGAGACAGCACTGTAAAGATGTCGCTTTTAAAGCCCTAAAATCATCAGAACCATAAGGAACATAAAGACCCAGGAAAAACATCTGACACAGAATTTATTATTTATCCTCAAGCCTTTTGCTGAAAGAGTGAGAGACTGTTTAGATCTATGACCTTCATCTCAACTATTCAACTGCTGAATATGTAAGCTAATTTGTTTGATGTGACCCTAGAAGATAGCATGAACCCTCTGGCTGTAGCTGGGGCTACTGTAAGTCTTACTGGCAGTTTCTTTCTTTCACCAGAATGAGAGAGCATTCCCATTAGCATTAGATCGTGATGTGTCTCGAACATTATACAATCTTGAACTTGTCTATTTTAAAAGGTGTTTTGTTTCATATTAGTATGCATATACGTAGATGATGACAATCAAAAACTAATGTCACTCAGAAAAGAACATTGTGCGCCCTATCTTGCACCCGACGCAGCGCAGCGCAAAGCCCGACGCAAGTGTCTTTGCTAGTTTAAGACCGACGCAGTTGTCAATTTCCCGTCCAGCGCCCACGTCGTTTAAATAGCAAATGCACCTGCGCCCATCTTTGCACCCATGGGCGTGCTGGTCTTACTGGGAGGTGTGTTCAGGTGCATTGTTGGCGTATTGCTATCTTGAGGCAGCGGGAAGTGATCGCGCCAGTGACCAACAAAAACCTGGTCTAAAGTCAATAGCGCAGCATTTCATTGTTATTTTTAAAGCGAATTAGTAAAATGCGCCTAGGCTTATGCACAGCGTGCGCACACTATGCTTGTTACACACACACAGGGAAGCGCAGCAGCACACAAACATGCAAAAGATTACAAATATATATAATATTACAGTGCAAATCCGCCATCATAATAGCAATGCGCTGAGGTATAAACGGCTTTTAAAGGGAATGGGAGATGACACTCTGATTGGTTTATTGCACGTAACGCCCAAAACACACCTACAAATTAATGAAGACACTAAGTACAACCCTTTTGAACCAGCCCTGCGCACGGACCCTTTTTTCCGCCGTCAAACTAGCAAACGTGAATTTGGAAACACCCTAAACGCACCTGCGCCATGCGCTTCACGCCTTGCATTGTGCAAAGTGATTGGTAAATCTTCAAATTATTATTAAATTGAGATGGAAATTGGAGATGTTTTACTTTAATCTCACATTGCATTTACACAGTATGTTGATTGATTGCTTGATTTGAATTATGTTGGCACTGTTTTGTGTACGTAACAAAAATCCTCTCTGGATGTAAACATTAGGTATCAGTGTACTGACAATAGGTACGTTTCCATCCAGCTGTTTTGTGCATATTTTCAATTTGCTCATAAAAACTTAAAATAACACAAACACATTGTGGGTCACGTCCTCTTCGTCTACAATGGTTTAAACTGGAGAATTAGCAATTCAACTTCCCCAAAGAAGATAAAGGATATGTTTTAATGGTTCACCCTGTTTACAACATATATCAATGGGAAGTACGTGGAGTTATAGCTCACCAGGTAATCCCCGAGGAAGGATGAAGTAAGTGCCTGAGAGCACTGGAGTGTAAGGTGGAGCAGAAGAATTGAACTGGAATGAACCTCCCTTAGCAGCCCAGGTTTCTGAGTCTGGGATGAGCGGCCAGCAAGCAGGAGGATGAAGTGCAGGAGGGACCACTCCATCTTGCACACTGGCTGCAGCATCCTGGATGAGCTGTGGGAGCTGAAGGCAATCCACTGGAGGGACCACAGGAATAAAAAAGCTGAAACAAGACATTGAGCTGAATCACTGATGGATAACAGCATGACTGAGCAAAGTTGAGTTCAAACTTGCAGGATTGGATTGTGGCTAAAAAAAAAAAAAAAAGAAATAGTTTTTTAAGGTAACATTTCAGAAACTTTAACTTAAGATGGTACTCAAAACAAAATCTCCTTATTAGGGCAGATCTTAATTGACACTAAATCCCATTATTTTAAATTATTTGTTGGCAACTAGTGTTACTGACAACTTTGGTTAGATAAATGTATGAATGGTCAATCATATGTGAAAATTACAGATGAGAAAAAGCGATCAGCTGAACAATGTCAGCAAGCCAATATTGACAAGATAAAAAAAAAATCTTTAGAACAAGACTCCAATTACAATAAAATAGCTGGATTTAAATAGATTTTTCAAACTGAATGGCTTTGGCACTCTGCAAGTATGTGTGTTGCTGTTACAGAAACAGACATTTCACAGTCTTGCCAAGAATTCATTAACAGCAGATTCATAATAACACCAGTCTACAGGTATATATACCGTTTATGTGACACAGTATTCTTACCAAGGAAAGTTTCTTATTTCAGTGGTGAATGGAGCGCTTTCATGCGAATGTCAAGATGTGAATTGAGTCCTGGTTTCATCAGTAATATGAGACCGTGCTGTCAGATCACTAAATGCTACCTTGATTGTTGTCACTTTTCTAATTTCCAGCGCTCAAATTTCACCTGGCGGCTGCTTGGTGCACATATTTTTAGCTCCAAGCTCCATTTGGAATTGATCGTATGGGATCCTCATATTCTGGCCTGAGGCTATAAAAGCCTGAAGACTTACATATTCCCTTTCCAGAGCTGGACATCATGTCAGAGGTATAATAATAATAATAATAATAATAATAATAATAATAACATTATACACACACACACACACACACACACACGATAATGACAGGATCCAGCGCTTGTACACAGGATGCAGATATGCAAGAATAGAAACAGCACAATGTTTGCTACTGATTCTCAATGGGCGCAGTGCTATCTGGCATCATCTGCATCACAGATACTAAGACAATTTCCCTCTTCCCATGTCTGCTTTTTCCTCTGTGCTTCTGTTTCCCCTCCTGTCATCGTCCCATTTGCATCTCAAGTTCCAAAGCAAGGTAACAGCGGTCTTCTCCATTCTGAGTCTCGCCGTCTCCCTCTTGTCCCCTCACACGCAGCATATAATGATCTCCCTATTATTTTATACTTATCCTTCTTCCTTGGTGCTAACTCTTCAGTTTGCATTGCCGGTAATAATCTGACCTAAAAGAAGCCCTCTTCTCTCAAATAATGAATATTCCACTTGCTCCCCCTCTCAGGTTCTTCATCCCATCCCTAGTGGCTGCTGCTTGGGCTCTGCTGAGCTTTTATCCTCGCTTATTCACAAGGACCAATCCAACAGTGACCTCTCCTCCGTTGGCTTGCTTGCTTGTTACTTTTCATCACTTTGTCATCCATCCATCCTTCCATCCATCCATCCATCCATCCATCCATCCATCCATCCATCCATCCATCCATCCACCCATCCATGTTTAAGCACAAAAGAACAAGTTTAAATGCTGCTTCCACAAAGCCTCACTTCTAGGGCACTAGCTCTGAACAAGGGGACCATTGAGCGTTGTGGTAAGAGGGGGGAGGGTGGGGGGGCAGTCCTGGCATTCGGTCTGGCATTTGACAGTGGGCTGATCAAAGGCTGTAAGACTGTGCAGAATGGGGGCTAATGGGAGATATGAATGCCTGAACTCAACGGGGCATGTGTAATTTCAGAATTGTTATGGGCTCTGAACAAAACAGTTTTAATCACTAGTGATGTGGTTGTATTTGCGTAAGAGAGATACACAGTTTACGTACGCAGTTTTCCACTCAGGTGTTGAATCCAAAGCCATCACACTGCGACAAACAGAATTAAAGCAATTAGGGGAATAATTGGCTGAGCCGTTTCTGAACTTGTAGGAAGTATACAGTACATATCATTTTTATGTACATGGTGGCTCATATATCCATAACTGGATATGGAATTCTGTTCACATGACACTTGGCTGACCTCCACCTCAATTTTCTGCCTCTGTGTGTGTTCATATTCCCTACCTCTGACTCAGTTTATATCATGCTTTATTTCTCTTGCATGCCTTCCCTGTCTCTGCTTCCTCTTCTTGGGTGTCTCTCACCATCTGTCTGTTCACTGCAACTGTCTCCCACGTTTGCTCTCCTGTCTCCTGTCTGCCATTAGTTTTGGTTTATTTTATATCACTTCTATATCTAATGGCTTATGTCAATTTCTTTTTTATTTTCTATGTTTCTGATCTACCTGTGACCATTTAAATTGACATAAACAATAAATATTGCATTTATAAATACATCAGGAATAACTGTGGCGCAATAGTGGTAACCAGGTCAGTGTACAGTGTGTTCGCCCATTACATAACACATTAGCAGGATTTGACCACGGCCACGGAGACCTGACCTCTGAGTGACAGCTCTGCAGTCGCTGTGACCTGGGCTTCGACAAAAACAACAATAACAACTGTGAATGCTAAGTGCTTGTTATCATGTTGCCCTTTTTCTAGTAATGTTTGATTCAGTTTAATTATCGAGGTCCATCACTGCACATATCAGTTATTTCATCCATCTGAATCAGAGGATTCAAGTACCCCACTTACATACTGACAACATGTGATGCCACTTAAATTAATTGTAATATATATATATATATATATATATATGTCAGTATATATACGATAAATGCATCTGATTGATAATATAGTAACATGTTTCCCCTCAGTGTCACACCTGCTCTAGCCAACACAGCATGTATATGCACATATATGCAAACATGTGCGTACACATGTGCGTACAGCATATGTTCTCCTTCTCCCACATGATGGAACCAGCACAACTGGGTCAAAGCCTGGGGTGGGGAAGAGTGGGTGTTTCCTCTGATAGCGCTCTCTAAAAATAAACCTGTGCCCCTACATAATAAGCGAGTCTGTGTGAGAGCGAGCGATCAATGCCAGCCGGTCTTCACTTCGCTTTCCCATGATGGTTATTACAACCTCTTCTTTAAATGTGGATTCATGTTTTTTTATTAGTACTAGTAGAAGGGGAAATATAAACAAATATATAACCATAACCTATGAAACCCTTTTTAATATGTATACATATATTGTATGGGAAGTAAAACAAAGTTAGCTTCAAGCTTTTTAAGATGGCTGACATTAAAAGAAACATTTATGCAAGCACAGTACCAAGTGCAATTTTGAAGTACGGTTCTTGATTGCTTCCATTTTACATGACTTTATACTTCCTTCACTTATTTTTATTGGGAAATGTAATCAACATTTTTACTTCACTACATTTATTTGGCAGCTATAGTTACAAGTTACTTTGCTGATTTATGCTAAGCTAAGCTAAGCTAAGCTAAGCCAAGCTGACTGGCTGCTGCCTATGGCTTCATATTTAATGTACAGACATGAGAATGGTATTAATCTTCTCAACCAACTGTTTGCCAGAAAGAGAACAAGCATATTTCCCAAAATATTACACTATGCCTTCATTCAGAATAAATCAATTTGCATAACAAGACAAAATCATAGTCAAGCTTGCAATAACCAACTTTGCATGAAGTGACGCACGAAGATCAGTAAAAACTAACTTTTTCATGTAGAATACAGCTTATGAAATGTCCGCCTTGTCCTTTCTGTCTTTACTCCAGTTTTATTCTGTTCTGTCCCTTTCACAGGGCACTGTCACTGTCTCCCAGACAGAGCAAGAGGTGATGGGTAAAGGTGATGTAGATCTGGATCAAGCTTGCTGATGTTGAACTTGAGAAAATTGTTTTCCACTTTATATCTCTATATATCCCCCCTCCCTTCTCTCCTCGTCGCTGCATCTGTGCAGTGTCTGCCACTGTCGAGGAGCTCATCAGTCACAACTACCGATCTATCTCATCCATCTCAGAGGCCGAAGTCCCCTACCTCATCGCTACCTCATAAATCAACAGACAAATGCATACTAAACAGTAGCTGTCTTTCTTTTTTTTGGTCCTTCTCAATCTACCTGGTCCTGCTTCTAATCACTAGCCATATTTATTAAATGACCCTTAAATGAATCTAGAGGAGGAGGTGCCAGTGACCACCTGTGTGAGCTATTTGTGCATGATGTGAGAATGTAAAGGATGAGAGTACATTTTTTACCAAAATGACCCAGACCCTTTTTTTTTTTTCATCCTGCCCCAGAAGTTACACCACTTTGTCCCTGGAATTATTGGCAACATTAGAGTCACACAATGTAGCCTGTATGTTTGCAGGAGGACGTATTAGAGCGACAGACAGATGGAATGCCACTCTCACTCTGAGGAGATTTAAAGGATCAAAGAGGGTGAAAGGAAAGGAGGAGGAGGAGGAGGAGGAGGAGGAGGAGGAGTGGGGTTTATGAGAATAGTTACCATGGTGATCATGACATCACCACAGGCTTGTGCGCTCTGTCTCAATGAGAGTTTTGTTTGTATGCAGTTGAAGGCAAACAACAGTCTCGAGACGACAGAAGGAGGCACTTAGTGAAATTTAAGTGACAGAAATTTGTCTCTCAGAGCTCTTGGATATTGTGGACAATCAGAAAAATAAAGCTCTCTGCTGTCTCCCTTCCCTCTGCATCTCTCTGTCGTGGGCGGCTGCTTGAACAGATCTGAGTTACGTCAACACACTAATAACACAGCGTGGTTGTGTGGAGGTGAATTGCATGTTCCAGTAAGCTCAGTCATTTTTAATTGAGTTATTACTCTGAGGGACAGAGACAGAGGGAAGGAGAGACAGTGTGGGCCAAGTGGCAGTATTGTGAATTAATTCATTTTTTTGTTATTGTGCCATGCATATAGTGTAACTATGCCCAGCCCACATGGGCCAAAAGACACCACAAGTTTACACAAGCCAGGACCAGAGTGCTCAATATACATTTCCAAACAAACGTGAAAGTCCAAAAATAGAGAAGCAACGTCAGCATCTTTTAAAAATCAAATCTTCAGACCACCATTGTCTACAACAAAGTTCATAAATCACTGACCAAAGGATATCCTATATAATACTGATTAACAGGATAAATACTAACTAAATAATCCATCTTGTCTTCTTTTCTTTTTAAGGCAAAATTGCAAACACAAAACAGCCATTCCAATTTTTGCTCATTGGTACACCAGAGTTTCAATCCTTAGTCCCAGAATTTTTCAGTTTGCATATGATCCCCCTGACCCAGCTTCTGGCTACTCTACACTGTTGCCTGACTGCTATTAAAGATTGGATGACACTGAATTCTTTCCAGCTGAATACGGACTAAAACAGAAATCTCGGTCATTGGCCCTGACCAAGTTACAAATAGTATGAATCCATACAACCACCTGTTTGGTGTTATGTTTCATCAAAACCTGAATTTTGTCCATCACATTAAGAAATTGGGTCATTCTCTTCCAGCCTAGGTTATTGTAACTCCATATATTCTTGTTTAAGAGAGTGTGCAATTGCTCGACTTCATTAGGCTCAGAATACGGCAGCCAGGCTGTTGACAAACACTAAACGAAGAGAGCACATTACCCCCATTCTGGCCGACTTACATTGGCTTCCTGTACACTTTCCGAATTCAGTTTCCTGATCACATTTAAAGCCCTCCACGGCATGCCACCTTCTTACATTTATGATATATTTTCTGATGTAATGCATAATAAGATTTTAAACATCCCACGGTCCAGGCAATTAATTTTGGTTTGATTTTTCTTTTAATTCTTATTTTTATTGTTGAATATGGTTTTTGATTCATAAATTGTGTTTTTCTGCTGTGTATTATTAGGCATTTTTTGTTATTAACTGTGAAGCACTTTGGAACTGATGTTTTGAAAAGTGCTATATAAATAAATGTACTTACTTACTGACTTAGCAGAATATTCCAGGGTTTTTTCCCGAACCATTTCATGGAAAATAAACTCACTTAAAACATAATTATTTGTACAGTACAAAAGAAAATGGGATTCCCTTTCCACTCTCACACAGCCAGATCACATTCTGTTTTCCTCCTGAATGTATTTTTTTTTTTATCTATACCAACGTCAATGGCCAGAGGCTGAATACCAGCTCTCAGCTATGTAACTAAACATATTTGGCTTCTAGATACACTTCAATAAAAGTCAACATTAAAACACAAATTATTCCTGTAGATACAGCATATCCACATCCTCAACGATTGAGTAAAGCTCTTTTGCCTACAGAGAACTGAGTGAACTCCACACTAACACCTATTTATTTATTATAGCCATTTTGTATATGTAGAATAGCCAAGATCATTGCACAATTTCAGTTTCCTATGATTGATCCCAGAGCACTCCTGAGTCAGGGACCTAGTTCCAACCTCATAAGCTGTAAATTCATCAACATACCGGTATTCTAAAGCGACTGAGCCAAAACAAATTATTTGTATACTTTTTACCATATCTTAATTTCTAAATGCATGTATTTGTGTTTTGCCTTGATTTATTGCTGCACTTATAACACCACAAACTAACAACATTCTACATATTATGTAGGTAAGACTCAGCCAGAAATATATCAGCTTTTCCTCTTAATGAGATATATGTAAAATTGTCATAAGCAGGATTTAGTCTGCGATTTAAGACACCACATTTACAATCCCTGAGAAATTCAAGAAGCCATTAGCCATGGCTGTTTATGCTTAGATCTATAGTCACTCGGAAAGAAACGTTATCCATATCCCCTATACACACTTTATCCGAGATGTGACTATTAAAGTCTCCACATAAATAAATAACATCAACATCTAAGGAGTAGACCTGAGCCAGCAGTTGGCAAAAAAAAAAAAGAGTGAAAAGATGCTACTTAAATAAAATCAGTTAGTTTGCTGAAATTCTACTTTTTTTATTTAGTGAATCTTTAATTATATACAGTACATGTGGGTTTTGCTTGTCTGTGTTTAGCAGATTGCATAGTGATTCATCCACCTATACTTAGGGGCCATCCACACGGAAACGCTTTTTGTTGTAAACGCACATGTTTTGCATCGTTTTGGCCTCTTCTTCTCCGTTTTTGGTGAATTTCTGTAGCCGAAACCTATAGGCCTGGAATATGAAGTAGCGTGTGGAGTCATTTACAAATGGATCCGTTTGGACGCAAACATTTTTGAAACGATGCCAGTGAAGACAGGTGTATAAAAGATAGTTTTGGTACGTGTTGACGTGGCCTTAGAAAAGTTTCACATTTGCTGTAGCCAGTTGGAGTTTTAGGACGAAGCAGCAGAAGCAGCAGACACATGCATACACCTGCACACATCACACACGTGTCAACATTTACACAGACACACTTCAGACACATGCAGACAAAGAAAACAAATGCACAATAGAAGACTTTTACAAACAATAACTGTGATGATGTACCTCCTTGATTGTATTCATTTTGCTTCCTTTCCCGTAGACTGTAATTGCAGCCATTTTCTCTTCACTGCTGGGTGCCAATTCACCTGGTAGAGGTAGTTTAGAGTTGCTGTTACGTGTCTGACCAGAGCCGACATGTTGATGTGAATTGACAATTGTGTGACAGGCCTTCCAGAGGGTTTTAAGGTGCTATTTTGGAGATTTATGCACTGCATTGTTCATACACATGTCCAAGTGTGGTAGAAATTAATATGATATGAAATAATATGATATAAAGACTATAAACCTACTATAACTGCCTCCTCATACTAATAGTGCGTTCCATTTGTACTCGGAAGTCAGATTTTCCGAGGTCAAAGTCGGAAACACGCCCCCTGACCGCGGATTGTCGAGCTCGGAACTCGTGCAACGAGTTCCCCAAGCTCAAAATCCAACATGGCTGCTCCGTGTATCAACAGTTGTGAAAGCTGTAGTAACATAAGCACTTCTGTCTTATTTGTGTCTCACTAAATCAGTGGTACACGCAGCACTGTCCAACTTCTATCTGTGGACATGTTACACTGTTTGTATGCAAAAGAAACAGCATAATGCGTTGTTATAAACTGGCATTACTAACCATGGCTAACCTGGATAGAGCTAAAGTAAACAATGAAAATCCGACTAAATGGAGCGTATTCGACCTGGGTGTTCCGAGGTAAAAGACGCACTATTAACTTATTCAAGGTTGGAGCTTTCTATGTTAATGTTCTTCCAGTGTGTTCTGGTGGGTTTCCTACAGGTGCTCTGGTGCTGCAGTTAACTCAGATGTTTCACAGACATGAAGGTGGATAGGAGACACTAAGGGTCGGGTTATGCTCAAAAAGAAATAGTCCGTCCAACGTGTTGTCCAACCTAGTCGGAAATCAAAAGTGTTACTAGCTGTAGCAGCCACACTTAAAGGCTGGGTAGTCATAGAGAGGAGGGAGATGCAATATCGTTTAAATAACGGTGCACATTTTTAGCCTGTATCTTCTGGGAGGCATTCATAATGTTTTAATCGGTTGTACATTAAAAGTGGCAGAAACAGTTGTGTAACCAACCAAAAAAGAGAGCCAGAGAACGAAGTTCAAAAGAAGCTACCACGCGACAAGCACTTCTGATGAAGCTTAAACTGCTCATAGATCACATGTGTCAAACTCAAGGCCCACAGGCCAAATCCGGCCCGTATATCAATTTGGGTTAACAATAAATTTTGGCACGCCTAGTTGTGCGCCAAACCAAAAACACAGGAAAGTGTTTTTTAAACAGCAAGTACCTGACATTCAAAGCAGGGTATGGCAGATTTGCAGACTCTGAGACTCAGAAATTCCCCTAGAAGCAGACATTTTTCATATTCAGGCTGTGAAATAGGTTGTTGTTGTTTTGTAGGGCTTCATGTCAACAAAAATGCAACAAAAAGCATACAAAAATGTTGGAAAAAGCAACAAATTTACAGATAAGTGACAATTGTTTGAGAAAGCCACAAAAAAGTCGTAACAAAAACAACAAAAATGAGAAAAAAAGCTACCAAAATGTAAAAAAACAAAACCTTGGTCACATGCTCAGAGGGTCCCTCCCACCTTCTCAACAGCAGTTGCCAGTAGTCCAAAGATATCATCTCTGGCACCATTATGTAAAAATAAATATGATAGGGCAAAGGTCAGGACAGAGAAACAACGCGGCTGTCCCTCTGACACCAGGAGGCTGGGACACAATATGTGTTTCCCTCTGGATCAAAGGGCATTTGTAACTGATTCAGTGAGTCATGAGCCACCTCTCACGAATTTCAGATGACAGAAACATTTAGGTGTGAAGCGCAGAGGCTGGCCGCTACCTTTTAGTAGAAGATTAAGGAGAGGCAGTGTTTGTGGAAGGGTGTTGTTTTGCTTTGACAGTTTGACCGATGAAGGTATTTTGCAAGGTGAGTGTGAGGAGTTTTAAAGGTGAAGGGGATTGGGTTTATCTTTTGTCATTGTTGGCTATATTACAATAAGAATTAGCAACAATATGAGAAAGTATATGCACAGTATACACACATGCATGTTTCAATTTTGCTCACACAGTGTATTTTGTGTCTAGCTGAATTAGAAGACATAAGTAAGAGAAAGGTCAAATTTAAAGGGGAACTATGAATAATAAAGCATATGTGAAAAAAAAAGTTCTGTAAAGCCTTTCTGTGGCTCCAGAGGGAGCTGCGCAAAGTCGGATTAAATTGCCTCAAGTGATGTCACATGAGTCAGCATCGGCTGGGGCTGAAGACTATAAGTTTAGAAAATGAAAAAAATAATCAGGTGATTTGATTTAGAAAGAAGTCAGCTCACCAGAAATCTATAGCCCACTCCTCATCGCTGCTTAAGGCTGGCGACCCGAGGCTACATTAGCCATTGATAGCATAACACACCCGATTTGCTGCCCGAACTGTCAGCAGTAGCATTATGGGTAATGTAGGCTGCAGGTATGGACAAGGAAGAGGAATGCATATATTATAAAAAAGACGATATCTCTGGTTCGGCTGCATTATTTATTTTTATTTTTTTACTGATCGTTTACATTGTGAGTCTTAAAAATCGTTCAGGAGTGCAATGCTAAATTTGTGGTGTACTCTTTTAATTTAGGTTTATGATGCGACAGCTGAAATCCCTGCATTTTTTTTAACTGAGTGTATCTCTCTTATAGGATATTCAAACATCCCCTCACACCCTTCCACGGGATGATTAATCCAAGCTGCTGTCTATTGCACTATAGTTCTATCTCCCCGCATCCTGATTGTTATTCATTGCCAGTCAGTTTGCCATCTGATATTGGTTCACCTCGTTGACTCCACAGGACAGGAGCTAAATAAAGGAAAGGTTAATCCGCTGTACTCATTTTAAGTATGCATCAGCCACTCCGTGATATCATATCTGTTCCCAAAACAGGTACAACCATTGGAAGTCACACGCTGTTGCTAGTGTGTGCAATGCAGGCGTGCACTGCTTGTGTGCATGTATCTGTGTTGTGTGTGACTCACTGATAAGGCAGCAGGAGTCTAACATAGACCTGTTGCCTCACACACACACACACACACACACACACACACACACACACACACACACACATATATACATACCCATTGAGTTGAGGCAAGAGAGGAGGACATCTGGAAACCAGTAGAGTTTATGGACTGTGAATGTGGTACATAGTGTCTGCTCCAACCAGATGCACCACAGGGCAAAGTATGTGTAAGTCTCCAGTCTGAGATAAAGAGTGACATAACCAGAACTACGTTTCAACATTACAAATCTCTTTTTAAGTGCTCTGAATTTATTTATTTTTTATTAAGGTTGATGCATTATGGCTCGTCGTGTCTCATGTCATTATGTCATCTCATATTTTGGGAGAGGAGAACAACTGTTTCAGATGACATTAGGGTTAAGAAAAGGCAGACTGTTCTCATTCTTATCTCTGTATGGCTGCGTAATACTGGTTCAGGCCTAGAGCCAAAAGAGTAGGGAAATCAAATGTTGGCCATCAGTCAAGGAGTTGATGATGTGGATGTAGAGGTGGAATATGAACCGACAGAACAAGTCTTATCTTTATGGATAAGGATGCAAAATCATACTTTAGATTTGATGCAAGTTAATGGGATTTATGAAATACTACAGTTTAAAATATGCATATGAAAATAAGACGCCTTGTCTTATTTGCCCCTCCTATCTGTACACTTCTATTTATTGCACAATGTTCTTGGTCTCCAAAAGCCAGATTAAAAGGGTAATCCTTTCTCATGAGAAGTGGTAATAATAACATCTCCGTAGCCTGTTTTGGCCACACACTATACAATATAGCCATATTAAAATGCAATCTTTTTACACTGGAGAGTGCTGTTATTTTTGGAGCAGCACTCTATTAAGCCGGTACATAATTCAGTATTGTGCGTCATCAAATTACATATAGAAACACAAGAAAGTAGTTCAGTATTCACACAAGCATACATTAATTTGCTGCCTTCTCAATAAGTGGGCTGGTTAGCCATAACATATGTTCCTCTGAGGTGGCATAAACAGACTTGCAATAGAGGATCACAATGATGTGTGAGCTCACAGACTATGGAAGGCCACTTTAGCTGTATACATCTTTTTACTAAATGGATTCATAGGTATTTTAATTCTGATTGTAATACACTATCTAATGTCCTGCTTGTGATGTGTGATACAAGTTAAAACTCTGGTAGAAAAAGCACAACCAGAACGTTTCAAGATAATATGGGAGGTTTATAAAGCTATTTAAATAAGCAGAATCTTATTTGAAGGTAGATGAGATTCTCGCTGGTGCGTGACCACTTTATCTCCATTGATTACCGAACGCACTTGCACGCACATGTCTGAAATTGACGTACTCACATATGGTTAGTACAGATGGATGTGATCACATATTCAGAGAATGCGAGGCCTGCTGAGCAGTTGAACATAAAGATTCTAACCCTAACCCAATACAGATTCAACAAAGTAGTTTTCCACAGCCATGATTACAGAGTAGTCTCGCTCCTTCTATTCAACCCAACAGCGGGATTACCCCCCCCCACACACACACCTCCCTCTCCCCCTTTCTTTCTTTCCTCCTCAAACCCCCTCTTTTGTCTTGCTCTATCTCTCCACTCACATATCAGGCCCACTTCTCAGCAGACAGCCCCTGCTGTTTACTTTTAATTTCTCTCTGTGAATCCTAATTGCACACTGTCTTTCCAGGGTCAGTTCTAATCAGAATTATGCATCAGATTCTGCAGCCACCACCTCCAAACCACCTGAAGTGTTTTGGTCATGGGCCCTACTGTTGTCAGCAGGGGCGCTCCATTTAGCTGAATTTGCTTTTTGAAATTAAATAGATTTTGGTTGCCAGCAATGAACAGCATTAGCGTGAATTTATTTTGCACAGTATTCTTTTGCTTGGAGTATCTTTTGTCCTATAGTCACTGTTCCTTTTTCCACCACATTTTTCCATCTCAATACCAGCTCTGTCTTCATTTCTTTTTCCCTCTCATCTCTCTTTGAGGTCACGCCTGCCCTCAGGGCACAAATGTCTTCTTTCCCTTCGTTCTTCTTTCATATCCTCCCAGCTGTCCTTTATACCTTTGTATTTCCCCTCTTTTTCCACACTCTTTCCATTCTTGCACCTCTACTCTCTTTCAACCTGGAGACTTTTGCTTCCCCAACACCTCAGAGAGTCACACTAAGCACTGAAATGTGACTTGACTGATCCAATCACAAGCTCTATACACAAGTGTGAATGACTGAATTCTTCAAGCCACATTTGGAGGTGACCAAGGACACATGTGGCCACAAAATGTAGTGTAATGTGAATGTGACTGACTAGTTCATACATGCCAGGATGTTTTGGAGAAGCCAAAAATAGTAGAAGCCAAAAGTAGAGGTCTGTCATGTTTTGATTTTGAATGCAGGTCCTGGTTCACGTACTTATCTGCATACTGAGCATGAAATCCAATCAGATGGACACTCAAAAGGCATTAGAGACACTCTTATGCCAGGTGGGACAGACTGCAATCTGTTTTAACCGAGTCCAAAAATAATCTGGATATATTTCAATGGAATAAAAAATATTGCAGG
This sequence comes from Perca flavescens, assembly GCF_004354835.1. Lineage (NCBI taxonomy): Eukaryota > Metazoa > Chordata > Actinopteri > Perciformes > Percidae > Perca > Perca flavescens. The sequence continues at coordinate 9,602,607 of NC_041345.1, read as the reverse complement.
CAAAGAAAATAAAGAAACCAAGGTGAAGAAAAGATTTTGCCATGGCCTCTCGCATTGGCTTCTGAAAGGGAACTGCAACTACAATGGAAGATAATCTCTAATTTGTTTAGTTCAGTTCAGACTTTTTTTTTTATTGTCCCTCGAGGGGAAATTTGATTTGCAGTAGAGGGCAAAACCACAAACACAACATACAAGAGGAAATAGGAAATTAATCAAATTCAACAGTTACAGAAAACAACCACATAAAAAAGGTGTGTCTGTTTAATATGATACAGAGCAGATTTCAGTTGTTACTTTTGATGTAGGATAAAAACTTAATGTAAATAAAGAATTTTTCATGTTGTATCTTTTGCTACATTTGTGCCACGCATTCACTATACTACGGCGTTTCCGAGCCCCGAAAAAAGACACATTTGGAAACACTGCTGCCCCCATTTGGTTTGAAAACTCCGGGGTTGCTTTGTAGCCTGGATGGGCACAAACGAAAACCTTTGTTTTATCGGTTAGGCAGGCTTACTTATACCTTTCAGTAACTGTTCCTCGTTGTCGGTCAAAGCAAATAAATCCCTGGACTTTTCGCCATTGCTGTTCTTTTTCAAAGTATAATCGGTATTTTCAATTTACACATCCATGATTTTCAACTGCAGAGTACAGTCAGACAATCTACTTCCTGTTTACATCGGCACACGCATGCCCAGTGTATGCGAATGGTCATGTGATATGCATTGTCAGACGTGTTAATATGGACGCTTGAAATGAAAACGTAGCTGTGTTGATGTGGCCTGATAAATAAGAAAATTCCGCTTGCATGCTGGAGATAAAATTACTCATTTCCCATTTTCCAGATATCATTGTTCCTGAAATGTACAATGCATTGAAACAACGCAGAAAACCACTAAAGAAAAAAAAACTTGAAAGGATTGCACATAACTCATAATAACATGTGAAAGATGCTGACATTTATTTTCAGTATTTATTTGTTTAAAAAAAGAGTCACAATCTACATTCTTGAGTTGTATATACTATAACTGTGGCAAGTCAATAATTCATTTCACAATGTGCTCTTTCACACTACCATGCTGCAGAAAGTCTACTGGGCTCTCTTTGTTTACTATTTTGATTGCGAACTCGGAGGACAACCCCTCCGGCTGTTTAAAACTCATCCAGAGGATGTGAAACATGTACAAGACCACGCGGGGGACCTTCCACTCCTGCAGCCAGATCATAGGCACACTGTGAGCTACTGTTCTGTCATATTAATGGACCAGTTACATTAAAAACTCATGAATGATTGGAGAGAGAGAAGAGTGCAGAATAAAAAATGTAAGGTAATCAACATAATGTCAGGTACTAAACCACACAAAGTGATGTGCCTTGTCACTGCCACAGATGAATCAAAACTACCTCAGCACCTTTCTCTTATCTTTTCATCAACTATCCCCTTCTCATTACTAAATTGATTCTCCATGTCCTTGAGGCACAGGAGGTGTCACTCTATCATCTCAGACAGTTTATGTGCAAAAAGACCTGGGAGGATGGGAAGGTGTGTGTGTGTGTGTGTGTGCGTGCGTGCGTGCGTTTGCACTCAGTACATTCTGACATATACAGAGCTATTCTCTTAACTACCTCTGTCTCTCTGTGTGCCTTTTAAAGCAGGGAGTCACAGCGCGGTGGATGGGATGAGGAGTAATTGGAGAGAAATATAGGATTAAGAGAATTAGCTTTAAAAGGAACTCATGTGACAACCCATTCACGAGAACATACAGTACTGAGGGATATGAGCCACTCACTTGTGTTTTCTCTGCCTGGAGGTGAAAGCTGCAGCATGTTGCCGTTGTTTTTGCCAAGCAGGGCTACAAGGTAAAAGTGAGAGAAAAGAGGAGAAAGATGGGGAAGAATGTACAGAGGCAGCTGACCACAACATAGAGCAGATAACCGGTAATTAAAACAAGGCCTACATTCACTTTTCAATCAAGAGTTACAAGGTTTTCCTTTCCAGAGACAGCATCACTCATTTGCGTGTCTTATCGAATAAGTAGGAGAAACATTCATTTCACACAGCTAGCTATAAGTTAGGATACTCTTTCTCTTTCTCTCTGTAGATGGTGAATTGATCTATTGATGTTGCCTCAGTGGGCTGCCACCGGATGAATTATGTAACAGCCTCAGTGGGTTATGAAGGCGACTGTGCAGGAGAAAAAGTACTTATGCTGCTGTTGTGACAACTGATAACATAACCTCTGTATTTACATGTACATACACTGTGCCATGTAAATCCTTTGTGTGTACGCATGCTGTGTGACTCGCTGCAGGTCACTGATGCATAATGGGCAGCCACAGCTGACAGTCTGTAGCCTGGTTCTACCAGACTCTAGTACATTTCATTTGTACAGAAAGTCTGGCCACTCTCCATTGACAAATGTTAACTTCCTGGAAGGCGGGTACTCTGTTGAAGTTTAAAACTATTGGAGCTCCCCAGAGCCTGGATGGGCCATAACCAATCGCTAACGTTTGGTCGTGACGTCGGCTTAGCATCGCTAGCGTTCGCCCTAGCCGACTCCTTCACCTCTAACGGAGCGAGCTGGAAATACTAACTTTTCCCGAACCCCGTGGGGGAGGAGGGCCACGACATCATGGCCACCAACACAACTCAGCAAAGATTGTTCTTGCTCGGACTTTAATTTCTGGATATTCGGCAGCGTTGCCACAACGGAGCGAATGGCTTCGCTCGCATCTTTCTCCGCCGCCATTACAAAACTACTTCTCAAACTAGCACACGACCTCAACGTCATCGTTCTCAGCCACTCCCTCTGTTTGCCAAATTTGGCCGTAGAAAACCCAAGAATATATCGCAAACCCAGACGGCGTACTGAAGGAAAATGAAAATTGCGCGGAAGTACGTAGGAGGGCGGAGCCAGGCTAGACAGACTGTAGTAAAAAGTACAACTTGTCTTATAACACCATAAAATGTTTGTGCAAAAATCCAGACACTCATGAAATGTAGCTAAGGTTTCATACCAGGCTGGTCATGTCATGTATCAGTGACATAATAACTGAGGCACTGACTCATTAGAAAGTTACAAAAAAAAGATGAGTTGTTTTTTAGATTCAATATTCAAACTATGGGACACAGAGGCACACTGTCTTCTGCTGTTTAGGCTTCAGGGCTGTTTCAACTGCTAATGCTAAGTGATGCTGATGGATTCTGCGTATTGTGTTGTGTTGTCATGCAACCATGACCAAGCCAGATAGAGAGATAACTAACTGCAGTCTACCCATTCGATTAATTTGATTCAATTTGTTTTTACACCTAATTGATATATATATCCCTAGTAAGATAATTAGGCTTTTCATCCTGTTGCCAGTTCACAGGGAACATTTGGTATCTTTGTCAAGGATAACAACTACCGGTAAGAGAAGGCCTTTAAGACCATCACGCCTCTATAGAAAAATAAATGAATGTAGTTGGTCCTGTTGTAGTGATGCAATTTCTATTGAGGGTTCTGTTGAAAAGATATGTACAATATTTGTCAGAGGGGACTTTGATCAACGATCAAATGATCAAAAAAATAGCACATAGCCAGTGTTGCACCCATGGTATTCCTCTCCTTTTCTCTCTGTCTTCTTCACTGCATGTCTCACCAACTACCTCATTTACTCTTCAAAGGGAAAGCAACGCATCTGTCTATTACGATGGAGCCCAGGGCGCTCTGCAGAGTTGTGTTAAGTAACAACAACCAGTGACGTCAAAGGCTCTCCATCTGAGCTGGAAAGAGGGAGGGGGCGAAAAAAAGGCATAAAAGGAGAGGAGGCAGACATGGAAGCGGTAGTGTGTGAATAACCTCCTCTACTTGTTTGTCAGTTGCCACTCTTCTTCTTCTTGGTCACTGCTGTACAACATTGAACATAAACATTTTGCAGCAATTAATTCTGCCATCACAAGCCTTAAACTCTTATGTGATTTCTGTTCCTCCTCTCTTATTAATGCTGGTTGAGGTCATTGCTTACGCAATATCATGTTTTTTTATAGTGATTTTCAATTCACTGGAATAATAAATGTAAATGGTTTGGTAAATATCAAGATATCCCAAACCTTCTTTTCCGTTTTCTGTCAGAGAAAGCCTGTACAGTCAGTGTAGACTAAAACAGCTCAGCTAAGCCCTCAAGAGTCAGATTTTTATAAAAACACTGAAAGTGAGCAACAACATTTAGTAAATTACTCATTTTAGTTCATTTCTGCCTCTCTAACCACATTCACATTCCTGGAATCAAAGCAAAGACTCTGACTGAAGACCGATTGGGGGATTAGAGATCTTAGGGTGTTACAGTCCTTCATAAGCACAAGTGACAGAAGCGGCACTGGGTGGAGGATACATTAGAGGATTACACCCTAAGACAATATAGCAGTCTTAACATGCCTCATTATGGCAGCTGACCTTGCTCTGTCAGGTGACAGCTGTTTATTGCACACACCACAAGCAAGCGCGCACACACAACTTACACACTACTGAAAAAAAGCACAAGAGCCATGCATGGTATGTAAACTGTAGCATAAAAGCAGCTACCAGAGAATGTCTATACAAGAGGACATGAGACGTTAGATTACGCTGAGCTGTTTACAGTAATCAACCCAGAAGACCTTGCCACAACTGTGGAAGTCATGATGTTGTTGGCAGCCAAAACACTCTCCCACCCACTTCCACTCTAAGCTAAATTGTGAATCGGAATCCATGGGGCAATGTCAAACCATATAATCTCTCCTCTGCTCTGCCTCTGCCTGATCTATCGTCTGTCTCATGCATTTGACCACCAGACAGCACTTTCCATGGGAGCCCTTTCGCACACATATACAGATCACAACGAGCACATGACTCCACTTGGCAAACCTAAGTGCTTGAGGAATGTCTAAAAGTCCACTCTGTCAGTAGGCCTATATAACAGCTTTGCTTTTCCATTACAGTCTGCTGTGATGACAAAAGACTCTCATGTTATCAATAGATATGAATAGAAAAGAACACAAAAGGTTTAAAGACAACAAGTTAATACGTATATCAGCAGATATAGGTCTAAATTATGTCAGCCTTAGAAAACCTTTGTTAGGTAACAAATATTATAATTAGGATAGTTCTATCCTCTGTGGGATTTGTGTTACAATTACAATAATTACATAAATGTCACAGAAAAAGAAAATGTTTTATTTTATTGTAGTATTATTAAATATTTAGTTCAGTATTGTGGTCTTATTTAAATAATATATATCCTACGACCTTTTCACTTTTCAATACATACAGTAACGTTACACTGACATTGTAGATCAGTGACTTCATGTTCTGAACATACAACTATATGTGTTGGTGCACTTTAAATTTGGCAACAACGTGCGTTTAACCGAGCGATGACGTACGCAGCCTACATCAGCACCTTAGATACGAGCACACCATTCACCGTAGGGCTCCTGCCCCGTTTTAGACCAATCAGCGCATGTGTTTTCTAGATAGCATACAGCACCACCCACACTGCTGCCAGCTGTATTGTTCCGCTATATGGAATCTCCTCTCAAGCAGTATAGGCTACATTCATCGTAACTCCTGCAGTTTTTAGTGGCAAGTTATGAAAAATAATGTCCTATTTGAATAATCTATGACCAAAAGGGCATTTTTGTTTTAATATGAATTTGATTATAGTCACGTAAGCGGCTCAGGTGCTCTACTCTGTGGTATAAAAGCAGCGAGTGATGTGCACAGTGCTAACATATATCAATTAATAGCACAGCGTCCCAATAATTTTGTATGATAGAGATGGTTAGTGCAGCTTCCTTGAAAATAGAGATGATTTAGACGACATTTTCACATTGATAAACGTACGCCTATCTGTTTCAAGACAACTCAAAGACGGGAAGGATATCTTTTTATATATATGTATATATAATACCTTATCTGTCTTTACAATAATTACTTTTTTTTTAGCTTTAGCTGTCAGCACAGACCTAGGTTATCTCTGACGCAAGCGCTCATCACAGGCGTCTCTCCCATTTCACAGAATCATATGTCACAGATTGACATTCCAGATAAGCCAATCAGCGCACGACTCAGGCGCCACTCTGAGGGCGGGACTCGTACTTTGGACCAATCGCAGCCCGTCGTATTGTTTTGACCTCTGAAACCGCATCACCGCCTACCTCGTGCCCATGGCGGAGGAAAGCTATAAATACAGGCAACGCTGTATCAGGAGGGTGGACGAAGTAGCAAAACTCCCGGAGAGGCGGGAGCTACTCTGCAAGCCTGCTGAAAGAGGAAAAAAAACAAAAACTCTAAATAACCTTAAAAAGAGAAACCGAAGCAAACGCCAATCCTCCGAAATGTACATGTACTGGAATACTTTTTTGTAACGTTGATAATATATTCTATGTGAAGAAAGTATTTATACTTTTTTTTTCTATTTGCACTAACTTACGGTACTTCAGAACTACTGAGACTTTTTTTTTTTTTTACAAAAAGTAAGTATTTTCAGACGATTTCTTGCTGTTACTTGTAATGTATGCTAGCCTTTTTGATATTATTGTCTTAATTTTGCTTGCTGACGTACTCTAGCTGTATCCATACTTATTGAGCTGATTTGCTGCGTCAGTCCACGAAGTTAGGGAGGTGTGTGTGTGTGTGTGTGTGTGTGTGTGTGTGTGTGTGTGTGTGTGTGTGTGTGAGCGCGCGTGCGTGCGTGTGATAAACCAGTGATAGTATGTCCTTTTTTGTCATCTCAGGTAATAAAAAACAAAACAGTATCCCCTCAGACTCGAAATGCGTCTGATGTGCTCGTTAATTTAGACTAGTCTACCATATGTACTTTATTGTATCTATTCATTGCCATTATTGTCAGTACAGGCTGTAATTGCTAACGTTAGTGTTGCCAATTCTGTGAAATTGCAACAAAATTTCTATTAACTTGACTAAACCGATAGGATGAATCAAGATACCTGTAGCCATTTCGCAACAGTGAAGACTCTCCTGGCTACTGTATTCGAGGCGATAGATGTTGCAGTTCTCCCTGTGCACATTTTATTTCCTCAATTGGATAAATCCATTAATCAACTTTTAGGTATTTAAAGAGCCTCGACCAATTCACTCTGTATCCCTCAATTTATCTCATCTCATTTGCGAGGATTATTGCAGCACATCCTATTTGGTTTGTGACATTTACATTGTATCCAACTTGTTACGTGTTGTAACATTAAAGTAGGCTATTTCGTCTTTTCTGTGTAAAATTGCCAAACATATGGGTGTAGCCATAGTGCGTTAAGCCTTATTTCGACATAGTTTTTAATGTAGGAAGCTCTCCAACTTTGCACATCAAACCAGCCCCACTGACACGACATGTAGGCTTTTGAGATGCACCTAAATGATTTTGTTGCTAACTTATCCTCCAGGAGGGATTTCCTGAGTTATGTTGACCGTTTTCTTTGATTAAAAGCAACAGCCCCGCATTAGTTTCCCTGTCCCCTGCTGCATGGAGGCTATCCAGTATCATATTATGTAACAGGATTCCCGAGAATTAGTGCGAGGTTAGTGTTCTCAATACCCAATAGTTGCCATTTACATAAACACTATGTGTGCTATATAAAATACAGCTTGTATTTTGCTCTGTTAATATTTCTGCAATAGCTGCACATTTTCTCCTATCTGAGTATTGCTGTGTATTCTGCTTTGGTTGAGTGACATTCGACTTGTGATATTTGAGCTCACAGCAGTCAAAACAGCAGCATGGACTAGTATTTTAGACAGACGGTCAATAATTAAAGGACCCTTACTTGCACTCCCCTTATAAAGTCTGCAGTCGTGGTCTCAAGTAGCCAAAAGAGGCTGAACTGATCTGTCTTGTATATATTTAACATGACGGTCTTAAAGGTATTTACTTGTGAATGTATGTGAAAATGTCTTGAAATGAATGATTGATTAATTGGCGTTTTCTTCTGTACCAATTGTTGCAGGATAAAATTATCACAGCCTGTGGAAAGACATCACTTCTACAAAACCAGCACTTTTTATCCAATTACTGGTTGCTTTCGCCATCCTGCCTGGAGAGCATCTGTGTTACCAACCACGGATAAACAAAGCAGACCCAGTGGACACGTTCAAGGTCAGACACACCTAATCTTCACGCACCTGGTAAACATCGGCAGTTAGCTATGCAGCTTGAAATCCAAGTAGCTCTCAACTTCATCATCTCGTACCTGTATAACAAGCTGCCAAGGCGGCGGGTTAACATTTTCGGCGAGGAGCTGGAGAGGCAGCTGAAGCAGAAATATGAGGGACACTGGTACCCGGACAAGCCATACAAGGGCTCAGGATTCAGATGTATCCACGTGGGCGAGAAGGTGGACCGTGTGGTGGAGAAGGCAGCCAAAGAGAGCGGGCTGGACATCGAGGATGTCCGCAACAACCTTCCCCAGGACCTCAGCGTGTGGATTGACCCCTTTGAGGTGTCCTATCAGATCGGGGAGAAAGGGCCCGTCAAAGTATTGTATGTCGATGACAGCAATGAAAGCGGAGCTGGTAGTGGAGGGCTGGATCTGGACAAGGAGATCAAGAACAGTTTCAATCCTGACGCACAGGTCTTCATGCCCATCAATGAGCCCGTGAACGGCGCCTCTCCGGGCTCCACCTCACCCTCTCCTCCTTTCGGCCACTCGGCAGCGGTCAGCCCCACCTTTATGCCCCGCTCCACGCAGCCTTTAACCTTCACGACAGCCACCTTCGCCGCCACAAAGTTTGGCTCCACTAAAATGAAGAGCAGTGGACGCAACAACAATGGCGGAAGTACTGCTGGGAACAAGGCGGCGCGTACCTCTCCCACCAACCTGGGCCTGAATGTGAACAGTCTCCTGAAACAGAAAGCCATCTCCACCTCCATGCACTCTCTGTACGGGTTGGGGCTCGGAGTACAGCAGCAGCACCAGAAGCCCTCAGCCCTGTCCCCCAATGCCAAGGAGTTTGTGTTCCCCAGCCTCCAGGGCCAGGGCAGCCAGAGTGCTCTCTTCCCTGGGGACAGCTCGCTCAGCCTCAGCCCGCTGCAGTACAGCAATGCCTTCGACATGTTTGCGGCCTATGGTGGCCTTAACGACAAGTCCCTTATGGATGGCTTGAATTTCAGCTTGAACAACATGCAGTATTCTAACCAGCAATTCCAGCCAGTTATGGCCAACTAGTACACATAAAGGTACTACTTAAGCTACTACTTCTCACAGAAACGACCAGAGATAATGTGATAGGGGGGAAACAAACAAATGCACATTTTGAAAAAAAAAAAAAAAAAAAAAAGCGTAAACGAGAAAAGAATGTCATGGATAAAAGGAAAAAGTGACATGTCAGCTGTAAGATCTATGTTACGAGTCTAAGAGCATGAGCCCGAGGGTGAATTCCTTTGCCCCATTGAGTTATACCTTTAGTACAAGATGTCCAAGCTTGGTTACCTAAACTTCTACATGCATCATTGTCATTTCTTTTGCCAACCAAGCACAAATTATTTTTTTTATGTGACTGTTTTAAGATATAAAAAAAAGACAAAAAAAAAATAAATACCACCACAAGTCATGGCCTCTTTCAGTATTTAAGCATAACTGGACACCGCCAATTTTTTTCAAGGAATTGGCATAAATAGGTGGGATTTCCTGGTCTTTTTTCTAATTGTATAATTTAATTTGGAACAGAGTTTGTAAAATATCAGAGTATCTATTGTTTCTACTACATGGTATTGCATTTATATCTTTTTACTACTCCAGTGATCTGTGATGGCTGCAGCAACTTTGTTTTCTTTTTTTATTGAAATTATAAAATGAATCCATCTAAAAAAAAAAAAAAAAAACATTGACTATTCTAAAGATTGTGTACAGAATATTCCGTAGTGGTGGGATTTAAGAATATTTGCTTTTTTGAAAAACATAAGAGTTGTATTTTCTGTTAAGAGTTTAAAGATTTTTGCTATATTATGGACAAAATGTAATCGTATATTAATTTTGTACCTACATTGTGCAATACTTGATAAAACAAACGGTATAACAAAGTATTTGGAGTCAGTGTCTTACATGTTAAGAGGGACTGATAGTTTATTAAGTTTGTATTAAAAAGCTTGAAAATAATTACACTGGTTCGGTTTGTCATTGGCTTTTGTGGTTGATACAGGTTTGAAAGGAGTTCTTTTAGGGTTTTCTAACATGTTGGGACAGATCCAGTATTCTGTCCTGAGGTCAGAAGAATCAGGTTTTTCTTAAATACGCCCACATCCATTGAAGTTCCAGGCCAATTCGTATGGCATTATTTGCGTGTTTTCAAGACTCTTTTTAACATGTTTTTCCATGCCGTTTGACATCCATTGACCTACATTATGTTGCTATTGCGTAGCCATAGCGAGCACTATGAAAGGACTGAAGTCTGTGTTAAGCCTTCCCCAATGTTCTTTTCCTAAACCCAACCGTTTATTGTATTCCTAAGCGTGTGACGTTTGTCAGCAGTCATGTTTTTGTCGTTTTTTTTTTTTTTTTTCTTTTACTAAAGCCTTCCCCAATGTTCTTTTCCTAAACCCAACCTTTTTTTGTTTGTACACGCGTGTGACGTTCTCCTCGCGATAGCATGGCACGTTCTCGCGATAACACGCCACGTGGCAAGTGGCGTGTACGTTTACATCCTCTGTATACAGCGGCAACGTACACGTGGATAGCTCAAAATGCGTACATATAACACGCCACTTGGCTTTAGGAAAGTGCCGTGTACGATGCCACGTCGGAAGTTCACCTGTTTGGTACACTATTTGTATGTCCTCAGCAAACAGTTTTTAAAGTTCACTCACATTAAGTTAGGTCAAAAAAAAGAATTCTGCTACATTAGACGATATATTTCATACGGCGACACATTTCATATCTTTTGCCTGTAACATTGATATATTAGTAGAGAAGCCTCACCACAAGCCCTCAGCAACATTTGTTCACACCATGCAGGCTGTGTTGACAGTTGCCCTTGGTACAAGCGTCATTACACACATGGATACTGTATATGGAGTGTGTTAACCTCCTGAACTAAAGCAAGGCCTCGTACGTATGACAAGGCTGTTGTAGCTAACAGACTGCAAAACCATGTAACTGATTTCAGAGGCGTAAACCACAGCAGCCAGGTGGAAACCTGTAGGTAGAAGAATACAGATCTGACACTTGTATGATGGGGTCATGTTTAGTGTGGCATGGTAGGGAAATAAGATCATTTTCAGTAACCTGCATCATCAGTCCATCAGACTGTGTGGGTGACAGGTTAGGCAGATGTCCTCTGCGGTTGGAAAAAAACTAAGTACTTTTATGCAAGATACTGATTCCCTGCCAGCTGCAGGGTGCTATTCATCTGCACTCTCACCCTCCAGTGAGTCAGCAGAGTCACTTATTAACTTTAATAATAAAATACATCATGCAATGCTGGAAAACAGGACTAGAAATTGTCCACGAGTTTGTAGCTGAATGCTAAGCTGGTCAGTTACATTTCACCCAGTGTCCTGAAGGATGTGGCCTGTTAATGGATAACTGGCAATGCTTTTTATGCAATGAGATCCAAGCATGTACATCCAAAGAGTAATATACTGGGGCTGGAAAGGTGCAATGTCAGGCCTGAAATCAGGTCTGAGCTGGTTCAAACTCAAGAGGCTATCTACTGAATCATTTATTGTGCTTGTTATTTCAGATACACTTTATCAGCCTTTCCAAAATTGCTTAGTTATGTGGTTTTCTGACATGCGAACATATAAAGTAACACTTCAGCTTTGGATTTGTGGCTGCTTACATTGTTTAAGGGTTGAGGATCCAAATTAAATTGTTAATTCCGAAGGTAAATTATAGTTTAAAAAAAATAAAAAATAATGAACGTACAATTTCACCAAAAAGCTCACTCTGCTGCATCAGAGTAAGAATAGATTTTTCCTGATGACCAGTGCCTGGACTTGGATTGTGGAAGTTAATACCTTTGTGGTGTCAGTGCTGTTGCTTGTAATGACAGGTTGTTGGACTGTATCAGTGCAGGCTCACTCAAACCACCCTGACCCTGCTGGCATATCATGGTCCCCCAGGGGCCGGCTCATCATTGCGTGTCAGTCTGCGTGTCCCCTGATACAATTGGGGCCTGATATGCTGTGTAAAGTTCAGTCTGTGTGTGGGGTTAACTCAGTTGCTGATACTGTGAGTGTTAGAGTCGGGTGGGAGTGTGTTGTCTGTGACGCTGTGTTTGTGTTCACCCGGGTGTGGAACCGTTCGTTCTAAAAAAAATACCTTTGATGGATTATTACTTTTTGCACACCCCTGATTATTTTTATTCATGTTTTTTTTTTTTTTTTTACAACTCAGGACTGTGACCCTCTAAGCTAGCTTGACATTAGCTCTCCCAGTTTGTTATTCTAAACAGGGCGAGAATCAGATCTTTGATACCGGTTCCTGAATGATACTTGTTTTGGATACCAATTTTATAAAATCCATTTTAACAAAAATAAATTGACAACATTACACATTACAGCACCAATCTTTTTTTATTTATTTTACTGCGTTAGCCCGTCTCTGCGTGACATCAAGTTTTTCCTGTGTGTCTCTACGACGTGTAACATTAGACAGCCAATCACAAACATCATTAGATCTTGGTAGAAGTATGCTGCGTGCTTATTGGCTCCCTGACGCTGACAAGATTTACCCCTAAGGTATTGAAATTTGGTATTGAATGACGAGGCATTTTTCGATACTCGATACTTTGAAGGCAATTTGGTAGGTACCTAAAAAGTATAAAATTCGGTACCTAGCACTAGAATCAGCACGTATAAAGGTTGAGACCAGTGATGCACCTCTAGGTGTAAATGAAAAGGAGCATCACTATTTTTTTAATTATGTTACTAAGATTTTTATCAACCTAAAATAACAGTAAAACTATTTCTGCAAATATAACAAAGCTTCCATGGTTGGGGAGGTTATGTCTGGAATATACTGTAGTCTGTTAGGAGTTTTCAGAATTGTGAGTATTTCATCATAATAAAGTAACGTGATTACATTTGATCACTATGAGGTGTCCGTTAATGAAACAAGCACATGATCTTTCACTCAGAGTACATCCTTTTAACATGCACAAAGGTCGGCATACTATGATTTTTAAGAAGCATATACATATTAGAATAAATGTGTACTGTATAGGCCTATCTGATACAATAATTCACTTTCCAAGCCTATGTACATCCCCAGGTGTGACCGAAGGACAGTGCAGGGAGCAAGAAGGGAGGTACAGACAAAAGAGAGAGTGAGGAAGTGTGATATGGAGGATTTGAATGCCATAAAAGTAGGATACTAAGAATACCAGTTTGAAGAAAATCCAAGTAAGACGAGGCTGAGCGTGGGATCAGAATAGCACAGAGAAACAAAAAGAGACAGAAGCTCGATGAAAAGAAGAGGGAATGGGAAAGGCATGGAGCAATGTGACTGGGAGAGAGAGAGAGAGAGAGTGAGAGTGAATCATTGCCAGTGCCACTATTGATGCTAATCTGGTGCCAAGCGCACCCCTTAATTGTGCTTTCCTCTGAACATGACTTCACCACAGCTTATCTGTATCTCACAGGGGACAGTGGAAAAGTTAAACCACAGCACAGAAGAATCTGTCTGTTTTGTTTTTAAAAACTTTCTGTTTTAGAGGTGCGCGACAGAGAAACTGGATTTCGTTCACGTCTGGCCGACTAGCAGAACGCGCGAGCGAGAAAGATAACATGCATTGACTGGTCTCACAGTTGAAGCTTAAGTGAGTATCAAGGGTACTGACACAGTTGCTTTAAACAGTTGCTCACACGCCCAATGTGGAACACACGAGCTGTTGCTGGTAGGCAGACAAGAAACAGTTTACATTCACTCAAATATACTCTGCACTAATACACCCTGCAGCTGCCAACTGTCTTGTGCTAATTCAAACAGAGCTAGAACTTAAGTTCCGCGAAGGTAACGTATCTAGTATATCAAGATTACATGTGTTTTCAGGAATCATATTAGTCATTTTTTTCATGGTATCTGGTAGATACATGTAGCATTTTGTGTCTGGTCTATCTTCTCATACATATTGCGTTCCTGTGTAAACTGACACACGCACGCAAACACGCAAACACACACACACACACACACACACACACACACACACACACACACACGCACACACACACTGGGAGTTGTCCAGTTTGCTTTTGTTCACTGTAGATATCCCCAGCAGTCCCCTCCCTCACCACACTTCTTCAGGCTGACGTTGGTTTCCAGTGCAGTCTATCACGGCACTCCCAAACGTGCCACTGGCTCCCCACGATACTTTGCAGCTAAAGGGTAGGGCCAGAGATCTCACCAGCAACGTTAAAAAGTAGCTCTGCATAATCCTGGTTAGCATGCAATGTTTATGGTAGTTCTAGCTCCACGGGTTCTGCCTTATCAGTTGGAAATAAAGATTGATCTCACATCTGTTGTGTCTGGATTTAGTCCCGATCACATCTCTTTACTTGCTTCATGATTTGATCAGGTTGTCTGTTCTGTTATAGCAAGTCACAACAACATGCTGTGTGTTACATTCAGAAATATTTTTTTTTTTTTTTTTGCAATTGTGGCCTAGACAGTGCCCACCATTCCAAACATGTATAATTTGAATATGGCTATTGTTTGGGATCACACTGCTATTTTTGGATACGAATGAACATGTGTTTAACATTAGAACCATCTAGGAGTCCACAAAGATAACGCTGTACCACCCTGCTTGCCTCTGTAATTGAAGGAATTTGGCTGTATTCTGCAGTGTCCAAGCGACATGAATCAGACTCAGCTTGTCAAGCGGAGATTAATCAGTGCTGTGCAATCTGCAGATCTGTGGCACTGGTGATGATGGTGGGGAGTTGAGAGTAGGCCAAGGTATAGGGGGGGCTATTCATCACTTCCTGTGTGCGTTCAAGTAAAAGAGAAAGGGACGGAGGATGATAAAGCAACAATATAATTTTTTGGTGTCTCTGAGAGGCTTCATGCTCAGAAGAAAATGATTTGTAGACAGTAAAGAGAGGAGGGCCTGCTGGGAAACGATGGAGATGAAAATCATGCACTCAAAAATGCATATAAAATACATATATCCATGTACACAAACTGGAAACAATATGATTCTGCACATGCTCTTGAGTTTAGAGGAATACAACAAAACTGAAAGTAAAAAAAAAATGAAGTCCTTCCCAAGAACATATTCATATAAAATGTTCTCTCCGTGACCACTTCATTCATATTATCTCTATCTTTATCTCCTACACATCACCACAAAGTCTCCTCTGTTGCTGAGAAAAAACACCTTTTCGATCTACTTAGTGTCAGTCTGGATTTACCTGACTTATACCTCAAAGTGCTTTGAACACTTTCATGAATAATATTTGGCCCTGATGACGACTGGCCATGCAGCTTCTGACCTGAGGCCTAGTCCGCAACGTAGCTTTTTCTATGTGTTTTGGCCTTTCGTCCCCATGCAAACTGCGTTTTAGCTGAAAATGTATCTTTTTTATGTTTACACATACATGTACAGCTACTATTCCACTATATTGAAGAACAGAAGCGTCTGGATGTGCTACGGAAAGCTTTTTTACAGGCTTCTGCTTGGCCAACATCTTCTTTTTCTTTGCGTGAATGGCCAACATTGCTTTGGGCTTAAGGTTATATCGCCGCCTGTTGGCTTGGCATGCTCTTCAATGTGTTTTTGCGTGTTTTCGTCTTTCAAACAGTGCTTGTGTGAACGTATTAGGGAAAAACCCTGTTTATAAAATGACCCGTGTGCGTGTGAACTAGTCCTAAGTCATGAGACTTGAGTACACTTTGTTCCTTTGCTTTCCGTAGCTGTCTGCACAGGACTAAAATATTTTGTCAACACAGTTAATGTATTCTCAAGCTCTCAGAGGAAGCTCTTTTTTCCCCCCTGTCTGTCTAAATGTGTAAGGATAGGATTGTTGGCAAGCACAGCTCGCACTCATATGGATCAGTGGGAAAGGAAGTCAAAACATGCCGAGATAAAGCCATCTCTGTGGCATTTACTGGCACTGGTGCAGGGCAGTAATCGTGAATGAACACTATACCATGGCAGTTTTGTGTGTGTTTAAAGGTGCAGAATTAAGTAGAAGTAGAATTAAATAAGAGATACACTACTGTCCTCTAAACTCATTTTATGATAATAAGAGTGACAAATTGCACAAGTGACTGCAAGTAATAACTCAAGAACGTAATGGCTTCTCTTTTAGTTCTTTACAATGCAGTCGAGAGTTGAGATTATCCAGCCTCTCTTGTCCAAGTGAACTGCTTTGGACATCACCAGGAAAGGTCTCCACAGCTTGAGCAGCCCTGACTTACTGAGGACTCTGCAATTTTAACCATCCTGACTAAAATAAGTCTGTCTGGGACACTCACATGCAGGCTTGAACACTCTTTCCCCTTTCACTTTCTCTATCTAAAGTTTTCTAGCATTCGCTTACATTAGCCACCATAAGATACTGGTCGTACCAGACCAAGTATGGCAGAGGTAGCAGCAAAACCTTGGAGTATATTGAACATAATTCAACAATTCATTTCTAAGAAAAAATATGTTATTTCTTTCAAAAGTTACATAGTCTGAATCCTCCAGCTATTATCAGCCATGTTGATTGTGCTAACTTGACATAATCTTCTTTCCGACCAAGTAGTTACAGGAACGTAGTTATAGGAACAGTCCACTTCTAAACAGTTCTAACTACTCTCCCCCAAAACTGGGGGATTTTGTATTCACACTGGCCAAGTGGCCATAGGAACTGACCTTTTCTTATTATAACACAGCCATCTAACCACCACTATGCAGAAAAGACCCTGCCCTGAAGTAGGAGCTGAAAGAGTTACAGGAACTGTGGCCAGAGGAACTTAATATTCCCCAAATTGGTCCAGTTGGAACACGAGGAAAAAAAGGGTTCTAGGAACGTTATGTTCTAGGAACTGCAAAAACTCCCTCCGGTGGGAAAGCGACTATAGCTTGTTTGGTGGGTGTGCGCCTATGCAAATGAAACGGTTCCTATTTGCATGCATTACCAGTTATGCTAGTTATTTGCATTGTTGAGTGTAAAAACATGTTCCATTACGGTTTAACCTCTGTGTCAACCTAATTTACATTTTCCCCTGAGAGTTTCACTTCCCAAGGCTCAGATGTTTGCACTGCTTAGCACATTAACCTCAACCTCAGCTGATTAGGGCTTCAGTGTTTCTTACTGATACATTAATGTCCCTTGATTTTGCTCATCATTTAAGGCTCTTTGCAATGATGGAATTGCATGTGAGGTGAAATAAACATATCTGCTTTATTGCTTGTCAGAACAAAAACTAAAAGATTGTACCCGCTCAGCCTCTACCAATGTCCTAAGAGAAGAATGGCCCAGTTTGTGCAACAATCTGGGGAATGTAGCACACACCTGTCAACCAACAGCAATGCAAAGACAACAGAGAGGATCTAATGAAGCCAGACTTGGTGGTTGTGATAGAGATTCCTCTATCCAACCCACTCTATTTTGATGTGTTGACCATCCCAGAAAAGTTCATGTTATTGGTGGATCAGGATTCAGAAAATCATTTTTAAAGTGACTTTCCAAGAGGCTATTTATCATTTTCAATCCTCATAGGAATCAGTTTGCAATCCTGTTATAGTGTTTTTACACGGGATATAGTGAATCAGCC
Source organism: Perca flavescens (assembly GCF_004354835.1). Classification (NCBI taxonomy): domain Eukaryota; kingdom Metazoa; phylum Chordata; class Actinopteri; order Perciformes; family Percidae; genus Perca; species Perca flavescens. The sequence goes on along the minus strand of NC_041345.1, from coordinate 9,584,870 downwards.
AGATATTATTATTGTTATGTCCTGGGATTACTTTTCAAGATGAAATGTAATTGTTTCCAGGTACCAAGCAAGCCTGCATGCCCGTGGTGTTAAAGTTAAATTGGGGCCTGAAAGATAACAAAGTCGTAATTGGTAAACATATTGAAACGGAACAATTAAAAGAAGACAGTTTCTGTAATTGCTTTAAATATATTGTTACAAAATTTTGTATTTTCTGCTTGTCTGCCCAGTCCTTTAATCAGTTCCCTAACAACATCAAATTAATTGCGTTGTGCATTGTTGTGCTCTTGTGTGAGACATGACAGATTATGAAACTAACACTAACTGTCAGGTATTACCCTGGGCTATTTACAAGGGCTTCTTCATTTGTTGCAGGCTAAAATATTGAATGGCACAAATAAAAAGAGAGAAGGAGTTGGAGGCTGTTAACTTGCCGTGGAATCCAGTTTGAGCTGAGGATGCATTCGAAATAATGAATTAATAACACTGTGTGGGTGACTGGTGATGTGAATCCCTATGCTCTCGGCAATAACACACATGAACTAGAGTTCTGGAAGAACCAGTCGCTTCTCACCTCATCACCAACTAGAAAGACCATTAGCACCTTATCAAACCCATGTTGCATAGCTTATATGATAAATGAGTTTATGTGTCTGATGCAGGCTAACACCCATGGTGTGTTACCATAGTTGCCAGATATATCTATAACTGTGTTGCGCTCGGTCATGGCATTGTGCTGCAGGGTCTTTCTCCCACGCACACATCACCACTTTCACCAATCATTATGAGCCGATTAACATAATACTCTGAAAGCAACGGCAGCATTGTGACAAAAAGGGCTTAGTTACACGTTACGTTACAGAACAGTTGTTGATTCTCATGCATAATACAACTGCAGCCACGTGCTAATACTGTGTGTTTTGCAAGGAGAAATGTGTGAATGTGTGGTTTGTTTGTGCTCACTTCAGTATTATAGATTGTCCTTTTTATTATGCTTTTTATTATAGGGTGCTAATTTGCTATGGATTCCTAAATGTTATTGGCTGCATTTCCCATTTAAAGCATATTAAGGCCGCACATCATACAATGCATTTTATGTTTGGAGAATATTTTTTAGCATCAATTTATCCAATGATTTTACATTTGCCCCTCTGGCATGTAATACAGGGCATTAATTAATTAATTAATTAATACTGTTTCAGTATATTATCATAACACTGTAGCAATTTACTGTGTTGTGGAAACACACAGGATGCAGATAATATAACATTATATTAAATATTACATAATTTAGCCAACGCTTTTATCCGAAACGACTTACAGTTGCTATATATATACATACATACACACTGTATATCAGAGGTTGCACGCCTCTGGAGCAACTAGGGGTTAAGTGTCTTGCTCAGGGACACATTGGTTGATGTATCACAGTGAGAATTGAACGCAGAACCCCCACACCTAAGGCATGTGTCATATCCACTGCACCATCACCACCCCCAAAATACTTCACCAGGTTCACCTCACTATAATCTCTCATTGCCGTTGCAAAAAACCAATCACAGCAATGTACATCCTGGGCGGCAGTCCTGCAAAAGTCCCAATATTTGTTTGTTTGTTTGGTTAATGCAGTGACTATGCAGCAGTACTACATAGGCCAACAATTAAATCCCCCTGTGGATAAAAACACAAAACAGACAGCTGGAAATGTGAGGGCTTTCATCACTGGGAGATAGCGGAAGGCTTAAAGATTAGATTAGATTATTTCTTTGTGTTTGTCTGTGCAACAAAAATACCCGAAAGAAATGTCATAATTTTACTCTTGGCAGGGATTTTTTTTATCCCAACAAGGCTATTCATAATTAGTATTGGTTTGTGTGTAAAGGCCAATTGGATTTTGAATGTATTTGTGTGTGTGGGAGGTGCTGATGGGTCCTCAGAACAAATATGCTTAAGGGGTGTAGGCCAATTGGGTTTAAGAACGTCAGTGCTGATGGGTCAATCAGTGGGTGGCGTTGCATCTCTCTCTCTCTCTCTCTCTCTCTCTCTCTCTCTCTCTCTCTCTCTCTCTCTCTCCCCTCCCTCTGTCTCATATAGTACAGTATAGCACAAACACATGGACTGAGCCCAGCACACAGTGGTGTCTGAGTCAACTGCGTGGACCGCAATTTGTAGGCGATTTGAGCAGCGGTGGCATATAAACACAAGACTACACCAGACCAACATTGCAGATTAGATAGAAAGAATGAGACAAAGCAACAAAGACAATGAAAAAATTCCTATTCTCAAAACTAACTATGTTGGTGAAAAACTTACTTCAATTAACACCCACCTCAAATAAAACAGACTGTATGGGGTTCATAAACATAACAGAACTATTCATGTTCCAACACACTGATTGGCTGATAGTATTGCTGGCCTACTCTCATCTAACTAATAACCTTAAATATCTACCAGTACACCAACCAATGAGATTGACCATCATTGTTTCCCCAGTCGAAATACTTCATGAAGTTTGTGATAAACTGAGAAGCACTCCATCAACAGTGTTTAAATAACATCTCTGACTGTAAAATCCACCCAGAGACTTGATCATTTTAGATTTTATTATCTTCACCGATACAGCAGAACGTTTACATTAAGATATGTGTTGTACCATTTTCTTTTGTTGATAAAAACTGTGACTTTCTATTGTGAAAATGTGCTTGTGTAACTCATTCATGAATCCCTTATCAAATTCAGTGTGGGACATTGTTTTTCCATTTAGGCTTTGTGTGAATAACAAAAAAGGGGGGGGAAAAGGCCTTGGAAACTTGCAATTCGACAGCTCTACTAAAACATTTAAACATTTAATTTTAAACGCTGTAACAGATAAGTGTTTGTACATTTCTCTGTTCTGCTTTCTTGGCATGTGAGAAGAAAGAGACTGATTTTAATTTCATCAAGAATAAAAGGCTTCCTCTGCATTCAGGTACATACCATCTCCTGAGTGAATTGTGGATTTTTTTTACATAAGTCGCTTGAAGTTATCGGACTGAAATCACTTATCTCTGAGTGAATTGTTTCAAGTGAAATAACTACCACTATCAAATCATCTTTGCAAAAATGAATCTTTCATCAATGATGTGACATAATTACAGTCTAATTGTCGTCTGGTTTATGAGTCAACAATTTGCCCTTCTCTGACATGACAGTGTCTTCTGGTTCCAACTGTTTAGACATGTTTACACTTGCATACAGGTAAAGACTATAATTCTGTCTACCAAAAATCACATTACTTGAATTAATTCATCACCACGATAGTAAACCTCACTGCATCTGCCGCCCAACCATTTTCAGTACGTTGTTCTGCCAACAGTGAGAACACGTTGTCATGCTGTTCTGTGCTAAAGAGGGGTAGGAATCAAGCTCTTCAGGAATAATTGGAGGGTCGTGAAGTGTTTCTCTTTCTCTGCCACATTCCCTGTCATCAGTGGCGATTTTAGACCCTTTTTAGGGGGGCTCAATCCCCCCTAAATTTCATCTCAGCCCCCCTAAATTAAAAGAAACAATTTTAGTGCTTCAAGTTAGTTTGCGTACTTGTCTGTTAGTGACAGAGGACAAACAATTACAGGTTCAAAGAAACAGGTTTAATATCCTGTGTCGCTGTCGCCAATGCTATGCACCTGTAACCCAGTCAAGGAAAGTTGTGGTGGCATTATGAAATTAAATCTATTAGAACATGATACCATTACGTTATTGTGAAGATTTACGTGTTGGGGTCACGTTTTTTAAACTAATGTATTTCAATGAGAAGCATCTTATGTAATCACATCACGAAACACTCGGCTGCAGCAGAGAAGCTGGATACAGCTTTGATATTATTGGTATTTTTAGCCCAATAATCGCTGTTTTAATCAACATTTATTCACCAGATGTTATCACGGTTTATATGTATTTCTTTTAATGTTATTTCGGTCTATTTCGGCCAGGGAAGCTGGATTGCTTTGTTGTTTATTGATATTTTTAAAACTATAACGTTACATCTTTCAACATGTATTTTGCTCTTATCATGGTAGGCCTATGCATTTCTTTATTTTAATAATATTATTTCGGTCTTATTACCGGTGAAGTATTACAGTAAATAAGACAGAACAGTAGGCTACGATATGAGCCGAGCTGGGCGCATTCAAAGCCGATGTCCCACGATGCAATGTGGGCATTCATTCACAGAATCAGACGGCGATCAGCGGGTCTATAACGGCAGTATCGCTTCAATGTACGTAAGGGATAATGTAGAGCGTTGTTATAGCGAATACAACAACGATGGGGTGATCAGGACCCCGACGCCAATCTTCTTCTAGCGGATTTATTGATATCTCTCCTCCAGAGGGAACAGAACTGCGTCCATGGCAACGCTCTGCTATGCATGGCAACGGTGTGTTATACTTAGCAACGGTCTGTTATCAAGAAAATAACCGACCGCATTCTACATTAGAATATAAGCAAGCCATGTAATAAATATATATAATCAGTAGTTTTGTTACCAGCAACAACACGTTGCTCAGTTTTGTTCCAGTAAGTTAGGCATCGTAATAACGTTTAAAAAAAAATCAGCTGAAGACTCCGGAAGAGACGTCGTAATTACCGCTCGGCGGACATAAAAGATACAAATACATAATATTCGTAATATTGATGTTTTTGTTTAACGTTGTATTTGAGGAGTTAAACAATAAAGATAGCATCAATAATAAAATACAGTTTCATGTATTTGTCTCATGTATTGTGTGCTCGGCCGGCCGGCGGGCGGCATCAATCTGAAACGGAATGAAGCCCTCTCACGGCAGACAGCAGAAAGAGGAGCCGAACACGTCCTCCCACCCACCCCGGAACAACTACAAGTGCTCAAGCTTTGTAACAGATTCTGGGCCGCGTCTATAGTGGGAGTTGTAGTGTTTAAATATATTGGTATATTTATCATAAGTAGAAGTTGGTAGTGTAGAATTCTGGATACACCCTGGGGTTTTTTGGGATGGGGAACACACTGGTGTCATCAGATTTTAAAAATAGAATCGTTAAATAGGTGAAAATAGCTTATTACCATATTTGACAGTGCTTACAGTGGATAAACCCCCCACTCCCCCCACTAAAGGTCTGATCCTAGAATCGCCCCTGCCTGTTTTGGCAGTGAACAGCAGCTTGAGGAAGACTGGAAGAAAGATTGTTTTATTTTAAAGAGGATTAAATGATTAGGGAGGGAAAAGAGGGAAAGGACAACAAGTGCACGTATCACGATGTACACTAAGTCTTAGGTTTGGTTCAAATTAATTTAACATCGAGAGCACAGTTTCATGGTATAGTGTAGTGGTGAAATGATCGCAGACTTAAAGTGCTCATATTAGGCTTTTTGGCTTTTATTGTGTTATATATCTTTTTTGTGCACGTCATAGGTTTAAAAAGTGAAAAAGCCCAAAGTCCACCCCAAAGCGACTTACCATCTCGATGGAATAGAAGTGTGATGCCTCACTCTGTAGCTAAACCAGAAAGCTCAACACACAGGGTGAAAAGAGGAGCTGCAGCAATGTGCAGTACGACAAAAAATATGATGTTTTTTTTGAAAATGAAACCACATACAGTAAACCTATTATGGTACAACCTCTAAATACAATTATGAACCTGAAAATGAGCATAATAATATGAGCACTTTAAAAGAACACTTTTGCAGTCATTAGACACAAACGCACTCCTCCACAAGACTGGGGAATGTTTGTTTGGTAAAGAAAAATCCTACAGACACTCTCCTCTCTACGAGGTGTTTTTACGGAATTTCAGTCCGGAGTTATACTTTGTCCCTCGCTCATGCTTCTCCCTTCTCAGGCTGATAGCAGTCCACAGTAGACCTATAAAATGTCAATCCCATCATGTGATATAGTGCCTGCTGTGCTGTCAGCCATCGCAGAGGATTACTGGCAGTGTTGTGAGTTTTCTGGCGGCCGGCTGCAGCCAAATGAGGAGGAGGAAATGGAAGTGGAGAAGCTGCAGATGGGTTCTGCCAGGTCATGTCACCCCTTGTCACTGAAATGTGATCTGTAGTTCTCACTTGAAAAAGCACAGTCCTTATTAAACAAGTTTTAGTTCATTGCACTTTGACCAAGCCTATGTCCTGTAACGTGTTTGAGAATTGAATGTTTCAAAAGCTAAAAGTGTGCATTGTGTTTTTTTTTCCCTTTTGGTTATATTTGGAAATATGGTAACGCATATTTCTGGGCTCATGGGAAGGAATGTCTGAGTGAAAGATGTAATGTGGAACAGGCAGGCTTTCTTCTGTGTACAGGATTGAAGCCAGCGCCAACCAACTGGACAGTTTCCAGATTTTATAAAAGAAAGCAGTAGGTGAGTTGAATCCCTCTAGTATGAGGCTCTTGTTGTAAACAATGTTGTCATGGCATGTGGTTTATATCTGAAGACAGAAATCTACTTGGAGTTAGATTTCATACACATTTGGGTCCATTAGATTTGGGAATACATATATTTTGTGTAATCTGATGTTCCCAGCAAAGAGATTTAGATTTCTTGAGAGAGACTACAAAAAAACACTCAGTTTACTTGAGAGGGTAAACGTAGAGGGCTTCACTGGAGTTGTCTTGGTATCGGCACAGTAGGCTAGTTAAAATAGGGCACATTTCACTGTGAGCTCAGCAAAGAAAGAAAAAGGGAGCCTTCATCAAATATTAAGCACTAAACTGTCAGACATGCAGTGAGACTTCCTTCATGTTTTTATTTATTCACTTTTATCATTGTCATTACAAATACACAGTTGAGTGATAAAATGTTTGGGTTGAGTTTGTGTGAATAAATGTGTATATGCATGTGTGCCTGTGAAAAATATTTGTGTGTGTGTGTGTGTACTCTTTATGTGTGCAAGTGTGAGGGTGTACACAAGCTTGTGTTTATGCCGACCACACACCTTGGCTCATGTGTGATGTACGTGTGCATTTCATTAGGAATCAGTGTGATTTAAGGCAGTCCTTGGCCGCGCTCCATCGCTACTGCAGACGTCAGCAGCCCGGCTGGGATGGGATGGGGGGTTGAAGAGAGCAGATGGAGAGAAAGAAAGATGGAAAGTTAGATGTAGGAAGGAAAGAATAGAGTGCTGACATGATGGAGAGGTTAGCAGGGACATGGATGGATGGAGAAATGAGAGAACAGAGGGAGAGATATAGTAAGGGACTGAAATAGTGAAGGATGGGCTGAGCTGCAGGAAGCCAGGGAGAGAGAGAGAGAGAGAGAGAGAGAGAGAGAGAGAGAGAGAGAGAGAGATTTAAATCATATATCAAATACAGACAGAAGATGGTAAAGAAAAATATGCATCTCACATGCACTGAATTATGTGCAATTACAACGTGCACTAAGTAAACATGCACTTTTTTTTATATCTAGCAGTTCTACTGTGAACTGCCGGCAACTTGCATAGAAACCATGTCTCACATTGTGTTATGTGTCAGAACTCTAAAATAACCAATTATAAGTCATGTTGACATTGAGTTAGCTTAGCTTAGCACAAACACTGGAAACAGGGGGAATAGCTAGTCTGGCTCTGTGGTAATTAAAATGCAACCTCTCGTTTGTTTAATCTGTACAAAAAACAAAGTCTTCTTTGCTGGGACCAGCTGTCAGCCAACCAGAGGGGACTCAAGGAAGTTTCTGTCTTTATATGAAGCAAAGCTAACCGGCTTTTCACAGCCTGTACACACATAAGAACAATTAATATGGCCGCAAGTAACACAATACACTCACAAGAACATGAGTCCATTGAGTACTGTCTATGTGTTGGCAGTGTGAGTGGGGGCTAGGAGGTTGGGAGTAGGGACTTCAGGTATTTTAGACGTATTGTGCGTGATTTCAAGGAGTTTGTTCCTGTTGGTGACAGTGAGCATGGTGTGGAACAGCAGAAGAGGATGAGTTCTATGATGCTCCTGTACAGGAGGAGCAGAAGGTGGGGTGTGTGACTGAGAGTGCTCTGAGTTTCCGGCTGTCGGAGAGCCTCTGTTGGCAGTGTTTGTGGATGTCAGTAGTGCTATGATCAAAGCTGGGTTTATTGTCAAGGGTGATTCTATCTGCTTTTGCACGAAACACAAACTCTAAAAAAAAAAACCACCTCAGTTCTGAATGCACAACACCACCTTGGTAACAGCACAGTGTATTGTCCCAAGTAGTCTCGCTTTGCCAGACCCTCCTCCAAAGCGCCCTGAAGGAGGGTCTGGCTACTCCACATAGCGTTTGGGGATGGGAGGAAAACGTGCTCTGGTTTAATGGCATTTCTTTAAACCAATCAGAATCGTTGCTAAGCGGTGCTAAACTCTGCACAGAGCCACTGCAAAATAGTCGCGCGAGAAAAAAACTCAGATTGGACACATAGTCTAGCTAGCTCTCGCAATTTACCATGCAGAGATATGAGGAGCAGTTAACCATAGTGCTCATAAATCCACCGAATTGGAACGCCAAAGATATAGACCAAGTCCTAAGTGACCTCTGCCGAACACACACACACTCTCACACAATTTTCTAAAATGAATCAGTGATGTAAGTGTCCTCCACAGGCAAACAGGTATGTATGGGCTGACATTTGAAAGCGTAGCACGGTAACACCGTGTGACACCTTGAGGAGTCAGAGACAGCAATGAGCCAGCTAAATCCCCAGCAGGAAGGCAGTCTTTATTGAAGCCAATAGTTGGGCTGTCTCAGGAGAAAAGCTGTTATTAACATATCCCTGCAGGGGTCTCTGCTACAGGTAGCTCAAGGGAAGAGAGGAGGGAGGAAGAGGAGAACACTGAGTTGGAAATTTGAAGAGCAGATTGGTTGTGGTTACAATGATGCAGGTGACGACAATGATAGTGATGGTGTTAATGGTACGAACCAAGCGTTTGTCTAGATGACTATGGTGACTATGATGACGTTACCAAGCAGTGATAATTATGAAGTAATGCCGATTGCTGGTTGACATGAACAAACGTGGAGCAGGAGAAGTCCAGTGATCATCCACTGTGCTTTGGAGTTGGTTTAACACTGAATATTGAGAAGAGGAATTAGCTTTATTTGAGCTTTTGCATGCATTTGATGACTTGTCATTACAAATATTATATTATGCGTGACCCCGTCCCTCGCAGTGATTACACACTTGGATGGCTTCAAAAAGCCATTGCTGATCGGTAAAACTAAATCACTTCAGACTGTGCAATGTAACATCTTCTCTCTGTCATCTCACTTTTAGACTGGACTTGAGAATGTTAATGCTGTTGTCAAGCCAGAGATGAAAATATAACGTTGTCCCTAAGCCATAAGTTGTTGGGTTTTTCCTCCCACCCTGCAATTGAAGCTCCAGTCGTATTCATAGTGGCTTGACAGCCACACACAATAGACATGGTAATGGTTGGGTACATTCTGACGCACACACACTCGCTCACCAAATAGAAACGTATACAGACTTACAATGAGACCACAGGCGTTCAGTGTACCACAACATAAAGATCATCATTTAAATTCTGCCTTCCCTTCCACAGGAAACTGCAGACACTGATTATATGCTATTTGTTGTGTTGTGTATGTGCTTTGTGTGTGTGTGTGTGTGTGTGTGTGTGTGTGTGTGTGTGTGTGTGTGTGTGTGTGTGTGTGTGTGTGTGTGTGTGCGCGTGCGTGCATGTGTGTGTGTATGACCAGAGAATACTTTTATAGATTACATTTCTGTTAAGTTAACAAATCAAAACATTTGATTTTACTACCTGTTCTCCATCAATTCCCATATCACCAAAATATATATTTAAAGGGGCAATCCAGCAATGTAGTATTGCACCTCCATAAAGTTAAGAAACTTGCAAGAGACAAATAAAAAAAACAGAATGGTGAATATCAAAGCAGCGAAGGCTGAGCCTGATTTTGAGTATGGATTGAGTGGAACGCATCCTCCCTGCCTGGTAAACACCCACATCGTTCAAGTGCCATGTTGGCTTTGACAAAGCCCCTCCCCCCCCCCCCAGAGCCACAGAAGACTGATATGTAGTACTCCCTGTGACTAGTGAATTGATTCTTATGTGTAAAATCAATAAAGTGCCCTTTTCATATCATAGTTATATATTCACATAGGGCAAGTGATAAGTGTTGTCACCTGTAGAGAGAGTCTTTTTGTGTGGAGTGCATGATACTCTATATTTTTTTCCTTCTAAATGTAATCAATCTGATCGATAACTCCTTAGAAAGTGTTTTCATGAGCACAAAATAATAAGTTTCATAAGCAGTCCTTTACATTACCAATACTGTCTGCATACTCGACGCTGTGTTAACAAACATTATTGGTCCTCTGTGCTGTCACACTGAAACAGTTTTATTAAAATATACCACTGGAGTTATTGAGCAGAAGATGAGCCTTCTGTTTATGTCCCCCAAAATGATAACATCACCTATTCACGATGGTTCCCTTGAGAAACATGCAGCACTCAGGAAAAAGGAAGAGAGTGCCCGAAAATGACAAGAGCTGGGAGTCTTCCTGGAAAAGTATCTTTACTTAACTCGATTTCAGAGCATGTGCAGAATGAGATGTGATTAAAATACAGTCATTGTGAGGACTGCTTTTATATATTATAAATCAATGTTGACATGACATTCATTTGTTATATGTATTATTAAAGGAACACGCCAACTTATTGGGAATTTAGCTTATTCACCGTAACCCCCAGAGTTAGATAAGTCCATACATACCCTTCTCATCTCCGTGCGTGCTGTAATGCTGTCTGACGGCTCCAGCGGCAGCAGGTCAGCACAGAACATGCAGGTGAATGGTTCCAGCAATCCTACTGCTCCGAATAAGTGACAAAATAACACCAACATATTCCTATTTACATGTTGTGATTTGTAGAGTGAGGGAACATGTTGCCGTTATTTTGTGGGGGATACGGTGAATAAGCTAAATTCCCAATAAGTTGGCGTGTTCCTTTAAAGGTTTAATCAATTTTTTTAGCATGAGCCAGTTTATTCTAATTGAGTGAATTACACGAGACATTTTGACTCTGATTAGATGTTTAATATCTATTCTGATCATTAGTGAAACAAAAAGCTCCATGTAAACACAGCCAATGAGGCAAACTGTGCTTTTCCCCCCCACAAATTCCTGGTCTCTCTGGTATAATTAGAGAAGGTATGTGGGCATTTCTTCAATTCATATTCTTCTCTAATGTGGATCTTTTTAAGCAGGAATGAGGTATTACAGCTGTTTGCCATCAAAACTTGATTATCTGCTTTAAAAGCCCCAACAACATACTGTATTTATTTAATATTTCATTACTGTATTCCAGGATTAAGGATTGTGGGACTTCTACTATTCACTGTTATAACTTTCTGCAGCAACTAATTGAGTTAGAGAAGCTGCATGTTTTCATATGAAGAAATTAAATCCTATTTGGAATGAAGCTCCATATATTAGGTGGAGGGATATAAGTATTATACAAGTGTAACATTTTACTGCTACCCAGCTCCTGTTCCACTAATAGAAGCTGTACAGAGAGCTGTCACATGCTTGAAACTCAGCTTGAAACATTTATTTCCATCAGTATGGGATATCTCAGTGCCTGGATGATATTTAAAGTTGACATCTGATGACGCTGTTGACACATTCAGCTAATGCAGCAGCACAGTACGGGCTTGAACCTTTTCTGCCCCATACTATTATAGTTATTCATCAGTGATTTTTGATTTGATTTATTTAATTGTATCAAGAATGCCTTACACATGAAAAAAAAAGACATCAAATACAATCAAGGATAAAAACACAATAAAGTCCAGGACTTATTTCCATTGTGGTCCTCATCACATAACATCAGGACAAGACAAGACACTTACAAATTGTGTCATAATCAATGACATAACATAAAATCATTTTTCTTTAATAAATAAAAATACAAACGGTAACTGGCCCCTTGTTCTATTCCGCTACCCTCTCTAGTAACCAGGCTTGGATTCTCTTTTTGAAAGAGTTCAGTGATTTACAGGCAAACTGTTTATGGCACTTTGAAATTAATCATTTACATTTGTTCTTCATGGTATATTGAAAATAGGCATGTAGGCTTTTTACCATAATGTATGCTGCTTGATACCCCAAACAGCAAAAGCCGTTAGATGGGAATCCCCAGCCAAAAGTGAGGCTTCCTGATAAAATGCAGATCCATTTGGTGTAATGAGGTTTGAGAGCCGTAGGCCTCACTCACAGAGGGGTATTGATTTGAGTCAATATTGAGTCAAGTTTGACTCTGAGAATATAAATCTCGATTATAGATGTTGTTGTGGCCAAGTGGCTTAGGTACTCGACTAGCAATCCTTTGGGGGTTTCACTCTTCTGGTTCTGATTCTGCAGCCAAAAAGAAAAAAATCTTTGGATTGACCCAGGCTAACTGTTTCCCTCTGTTTCCACTTGTTGTGCTAAGCTAAGTAGCTGTTTTTATTTAGCATACCAACTTAAGAGTGATATCATTCTTCTCATTTAATTACCGGCACGAAAGCCAAGAAGAGATGTCCTGAAATTTTAAACTGTTCCTTTAATATGTGTAGCAAAGAGCTGTGGTTAGCTGAGTAACACTGAGCTTGTAAATGTTTGTACACAATCTCATTCTCTCTCTTTATTCCCACTCCAGTTTAACTATATCTCTCTTGTCTTTTACAGTCTAAGTAACTGCAGTCCAGCAAAGGTGTTGGTTTGAAAGTGTGAAAGCATTTGAAAGCCACAAATTTGGTTTCCCGATGTGGCTTGACTGTGTTGTTCAGCCTTTAAACTCCCTTTTTATTTCCCCTCACCCCTTACGTCCTTCCCACTAACCATATGTTTGTCCATATAGGAGTGAAATAGATATAGTGCACCAGCCAAACTATACTAAGAGGACATTTGATGCAGTGTGCTAAGAATAAGGACATGAGTTAACAGCACTGTTCCTAGTGTGAGGGGACAGGCACCTAACACATTTCAATGGAGACCAGATAAAAGTTGGTCATGAGGGAGGCTTTACATATCAGTACCTGTGTTCCTGTTTATTTAATGAAATTATTTTGTGTATAAAGTCAGATATCATTCATTTATTTATTATTTATGAGTCCCCTAAAAGGTGATTACGATTTCCATTTGTTTCGTTTGAACAACTCACGTGCCAAGAGGATTGCTGAAGTGTTTTGGGAGAATGAAAATAAGAAAGCAAATAAGAAAGTATCACCCTAACTTGTAATTTGAGTCGTCACCTGATCTCCTCTTTCCAACGCCGTCTTAAAAGCCCAAGCTGGGCTTACTGGTGATCTCTGAGAAAGCAACCTCTGTGTCTGCTGCAGATTTCATGAGGCATTGCACAGCATTCTCTTAAAACAGCAGGTCAGGCTCATCCGAGACCATCCACACACACACACACACACACACACACACACACTGGAGCTCCACTCCAACCACCTTCTCTTAGCTCCTCCCTCCAGTTCAGGTCTCCTTTTCCAGATACTGATAGGTCAGCAGAGTCTATGTTCCACTAAAGATAGTAACACACAAATCACCAGCTATCTTATTGTCAGAGAGGGTGAAATACTGGCCTGGGTATAAAAAGATACAGGACAGTGTTTGGCTTGCTTCTGATTTTTCACATACAATACACAGTGAACAGGCGGACAAACGTGCGCGCACACACGCAGGAATGCTCCTAAGCACACAACAACCCACAAACACACAGACATACAAACACTCATAAACAACATTTTCTTCTCTCTCTCTCTCTCTCTCTCTCTCTCTCTCTCTCTCTCTCTCTCTCTCTCTGTCTCTTGTGTGTCCATTCTCACTTTACTTTTATTTGGTTGATGCCTGAGAGAAATCCAAGGGAATAAATGTAAGCAGCGTCCTCCCTGGATGTGGGCTGTTGGACATAATCAATCTTCTACACACACACACACACACACACACACACACACACACACACTAGAGCTGCAAAGATTAATCGATTTGATTGATTGATTGATTTATTTTGGATTTGACAAACAACATAATCCAAAGGATAAAGTGTTAAAGTGTAAACACTTATTTACAACATGGTCCTTGGTGTTAAAACATGCAACACATAACAAAGACCTATTTCTGGTCAAAAACAATAACATATAATACAAATCATCCAAGGTTTAAAAGCATTTTAAAATCAAAGAATCATAAATCACATAAAATAATCAATCTACTCTAACTAAAAAATATTGGCTACTCTGTTCCATAAAAATACCTTTACTTTATATCTAAAAGCCCCCCTGGTATTTACAATTTTGAGGGAAAGTGGCAGATTATTCCACAATGTTATACCTGTATAAAAAACCAGTAATTTCTTAATAGAATAATCTAGATGCCTTGTCCTGCGATACAGGAATTTCAGTTTACCGGCACATTTGGATAATATTTTATCAGCAATAGATTTACAGGTTAACGACTGTTCTAATGTTAACCCCAGGTATGTTCAGCTCTTATCGCAATCTGTCTCTCAGGTCAGGGCTGATTTCGGTCTGAATCCCCATGAACACAGCACACAGAGCACATAAAGGGGCTTCAGAAAAATAAGCTGCTTTCCACTGCTTGACTTGTTAAATTTGGATGTATGCTCAAGGCTATTCTGGAGTTTCTCTCTGTGTTGTCACTCCAAACACCTTGGGTGTTAACCAATTAATAAGCTGAAAAGTACACTAGCCTCACCCTAACCCTAATACCAGCCGTCGTATGGAGAGAAAACATGCATCTAAACATGATCTTTAGCTTATTGCCTTAACCTTAATTTCTCTCAATAACCTTGTTTCTCCTGTATGTGTAGTTGGTGACTCACTAACATTGCATCTGCTATCACATAAATCTTTTCCCCAGCTACACCAATCAGATTTTGGGCTGCTTTTATGCCATCTCTCTCTCTCTCTCTCTCTCTCTCTCTCTCTCTCTCTCTCTCTCTCTCTCTCTCTCTCTCTCTGATGACATGCTGTGCCAAGTCTAAGAGATTCAGCTGACTCACAAGCAGTGTGGGTTGCCAACTACCACCCTCCTCACTCCAACAGACATACTCGAACACAGAAGTAGAATACAGAGCAAGGCAGAGAACAGGACTGAAAAGATGGACGAAATATATATTCCTATTACACTTCATTTAAATTCCTGTTTTAGACCACCAATGACTCAGTATGAAACAAGTGTAGGTAGGTAGATACAAGGTGTACATGTATGTAAAGAAGAATTGTGTTCAATTGTTTTGTATTTAACTAAAAGATAAAAACAGAGAAAAGGGGTATGACCAGAAAAGTTTGTTTATGAACTTCTTCCTACTCCTTTTTGAACATGGGAATTTGTTATTTTAATTTCTTACAATAATTTTGGTAGATTGTGCTGAGATGTACATGTCCTTATTTATCTGTCATTTTAATTTTATTTATGTATGTATATATACAGTATATTATTTTTTACATGTTCAAAATAAACTACTACTGCTATTCTAAGGATTTCTATTAATATACAATTCACTCAAGAAAAAGTATTTCTCTTTCCTCTCTCTATGCATCTGTTTTCCTACTGAAACTGCAGTCTGGCAGAAATGGCTACATATAATAATTTGCTCCCCAGAGATGGGGCATTACCAGACTGATGAGTCACTCCATCAATTACAACAGTTGGAAAATAAACACAGGAGCACATAAAGGTAGGCAGAGAGCTCCCCTGGAGTGAACCACTGCCCCCTTTTTACACAAAGACACACGCATATCACGCAAGAACACACAACCTATACCTGTACTCATTCCATATAAGAGAGACCCACTTCTGCCAGTGAGAAACAGGGTCACCTTACAAGTTTACCTTCTGTATTCCAGCAATTATAATAGTTTTGTTAAGCAAAACATCTTGCAGTTTTTTTTTATTTGCATGAAAGGTGATGTGTTTTTTAATGGCCCAGATAATTCTTTCTCAGGGTGTGTAAATAGTGGTTATAATAGTTGTAGTGAGATGTATAATATGTAGTCTTATGATGAATACGTACCAGGGGAAATGAAGGGTGTGCATGCTGTATTTAGCTAATGCCCTAGTATCAAGTACAGATCTAGCCATGGGACACTGGTCGCTAGGCCTCATTAGCTCCAAGGGACAAGGTTGTCACCCTAACAACACACACACACACACACACACACACACACACACACACACACACACACACAC
The DNA here is from genome assembly GCF_004354835.1 of Perca flavescens. Taxonomy (NCBI): domain Eukaryota; kingdom Metazoa; phylum Chordata; class Actinopteri; order Perciformes; family Percidae; genus Perca; species Perca flavescens. Next base: position 9,568,657 of record NC_041345.1, on the reverse strand, counting down.
ACACACACACACACACACACACACACACACAATACACACATACAATCCACGTGACTTCACACACATGCTTAGCTGTGTGTGAGTGTGTGTGTGTGCGTGTGTGTGTGTGTGTGTGTGTGTGTGAACGTGGACATTAATCATCTGTATTGTGCAGAAACGGTCATTTAGTCTGAGGTGACCCAAGGTTATCTGGTCTCCTCTGCTGTGGTAGGCCCACTTCAGCACCACACCTTTACACACACACACACCTTTACACACACACACACACACACACACACACACACACACACACACACACACACACACACACACACACACACACATATGCAGATAAGACCACACATTGCAAACGCCATGCACTTAACTATCCAGCTCAGCTAGACAGACTCAGGCAACCCACAAACTGGAAGCTTACTATCGCACCCATACCAGTCCTAAACTTCACCACCCCTGATCCACCCAAACCTCCACCACTCCCCCGCCCCAAACGGCCACCCCACCCTCTCGGTTTATAATCAGAGTTGCCGAGCTAAGCAGAGTGAAAGCACAGGAAAGACAGTGGGGGCCTGGTGCTCGTCCCCCATTCAGCGTAGTCGGGGGCCGACCCGGGCCCCGAAAGCTCAGATTACAGCCCACATAATGAGAGGCCTGGCTCAGCAGGCTCTGCCTCTCTCTCTCTCTCTCTCTCTCTCTCTCTCTCTCTCTCTCTCTCTCTCTCTCTCACTCACACACACACACACACACACACACGCACGCAGACAGACCCACTGTGGCATTATTGCTGAAGTCCTGTTCTGTTCTTCTCTCTGGTTACTACACCGACAACTGCCAGCACAGCTGCTTTACATGTCACTGTATTGCCAAGGGAAATAGACACAAACCTGGTGTCAGAGTTTTTTTTTTCTAATGTGTGAGAGTCTGGCACTTCTAATACTCAGACCATGTCCACTCCAATGTGGATACATTGCAAACTGCATCGTTTGCTATATCAGTTGCTTTTCTCTTTTTCTTTTTTTTAATATAGCCAATAACACAGTACCGGTGTTGATGTTTGACATAGTCTTCAATGTCATGAGTATAAAATGGTGATTTGATCGAGGGTGTTGCCCAGGAATTACTGTTCTTCATGGTTAGCAGGTAGCTATCAGGTCAATAATTTGACTTTTGTAGAGTCTAAAAAACTAAAAGCACACCTTAACTGTGTGATTGGCTTTGAGATAAGCATAAGATCCCCAAGGGGGGAATTTGGCCATAGTATAGATAAATAGAGAAAGAATAAGAATAGAAATAAAAAAACTATAAATCTATTCAAAACTACAAGGCAAGCAATATACAAACAGTACAGTACCCTCAGCCAGTGTACATGGTGATGTGGACATGAGTGTCCACAATTTGTATTAGATGTAGAGTTATTTCACTGTATACCTGAAAAATGTGACCTGCTGGTGGTGCTAGAGGAAAATACAAGTTATCCACTAAGTCAGTAGGAATCATTCTCTGGAGACCATGAATGTACAAAATGACATGGCAATTCATCCAATAGTTGTTGAGATATTTCAACCAGGAACAATGGGCCAACAGGCCAACAATGCCATCAATCCCCACACATCAATTATTCGTTCAGTTTGCTTTATATGTTAAAAATCTGTCATGAGTCCACTACAGCTCACAGTGACACAACAATAAAACACAAAGATAAAACAAAACGCAATGTGAATTCAGCTACACAGTTTGTCCCCTTTCCGCCCCGGTGGCGGCGAGGACCTTATTAAACCCTACTGAAACATGGCCTTTTCTGGAAGCTCAGTGTGTGGAGTGCTGGGACAAAGCCTGACTCCTTCACAAAACACACACACACACACACACACACACACACACACACACACACACACACACACACACACACATCCATTCAGCACACAACTCACGGCCTACTCACTCACATGCCATGACGGCTGGCATTGTGTTTAATGCTTTCGTAGCACCAAGGCCATTGGCGTTGTGAAAAGCTGGATATGACCACAGTGAGCTTGTGTGAGTGTCTTTAGTGTGTCGGTGCTTCAGTGTGTGTACTTATATGTGCCAGGGGGCATGAGCTTATGTTTGTAAATAGAATAATATTGCATTTCAGCGGATGTGTTTTTTTGTTTTTCTCAAACTTTCATGTGCTTTCCCTCAGGAGCATGTGTGTGTTTGTGTATATGTCCGTGTATTAAAAGGAGTAAGTGAGGTCACAGACTTTCGCTACAAAGGCTCCCAGCCCAAGGACTACTAGAGTACAAGCAGCCTTTGTAAAGGCCATGTGTGGACTGCTCTGTGCTGCATTACAATGGATCTGAGAGAGAGAGAGAGAGAGAGAGGGAGAGAGAGAGGCTCTAACAACTTGTATTGATTAGCAGGAAAGGGTTCCACCTAATGCCACTGTTATTGCTGCCAACAAGAAAACAACAGCACCTAGCTACCTTTATCTGTCTTTTGAAAAAAAAAAAAAAATTCTTTTAACTCCACACAATGTGACATGTCTTCCACGGTTGTGTTGCCTCAGGGTTGCACCCCCCCTTCTGTTTTCACTTTGTGTATACACTTGTTTGAGGGTACATGTGTTTCTGTATAATATGGGTCTTACCATTCTGTTACATGTGTGTGTCTGTGTGCACATGAATATATCTCACTGGGTATATGTGTGTATATATATATATATATATATATATATATATATATATATATATATATGAGTAAGTGCCTTGTCTTGTTGTCCATTTCAACCACGCCGCAGGAGAGGAAACGTCAAGCTTCATACAGAGCGGGGGATATAAACAGAGCCTGGTCGGGGCTTTGCTCACAGCTGTTCCATACACTCACACATGTTATGATGTTACCAGCCACGGACAGTCGCTCCAGGGGGACTGGTCCTCATTTATTGATAGGACAAAGCTACCATAAGTCAGACTTAGGGTAACTGTGTGAATGCAAATAGTGCAGCAGGGTCATTTTTATGCCAGGGATTTAACAGGGGTGAGTGAGTATCACAATAAAGCTTTGTTGGTGTGCTGGGGAGGTGGGGTGAAGGTGGCAGGAGCCCAAGAATATTGCCCCCGTGGGTTGAAGGACATGGTGTGTGTGTGTGTGTGTGTGTGAGCGTGCATGTTTATGTGTTTCAGAGATTATTGTGAGGCGCAGGTGAGGGTGAGCAAGTGGACTAATCTATTTGAGGCTGTGCATGTGTGTGATTGATGTCATCCTGCGTTTCTTTCTATTACACAACAAGTATCTTATGAATGTGTGTGGTGATAAAGGTCAGCCACCCCTCTCTCTCTTTCAATTTGAACAGCAGTCTGATAGACGGACTGACTCATCAATCCAATAATACACCCTGCACCTGTCACCTGTCATGGGCCAAACACACAAATGGCTGGGAAAAAAATAAATTGCAAGAATATTCCTACTATGATCAAGTACATTACTGAATCATTCTCAAAAAAGTAGAATTTAATACCAGCAAACACCCCCAGCAGTAGGTGTTCACGTGAGAGCTTGTTTGTTCATTTCTGCACTTTGGCTGTGGCTATTCCAAAAATACTAAAAAAAAAAAAAAAAAAAAAATACTTAGAAAACATGACTTAGATAAATCCAAACGATTCCCACTGTACTGCTTGCTGTTTCTATGACATACACAACTTTTATGTTAATTTATCAAAAACTTCAAGGACAAAGTAAAGTTCCAAAAGCGCACCTCATAAGTGTTATACAAAAAACACAAATCACAAACCTAAGAAAACATTTATATTTAAGTCTTAACACCTGTAACAACACATTGTTACTCTCTGTTTGTTTCTCATTTCTTTCCTCTTACTTCTAACTGCCTTACTACTACCGCTCCAAATGAACACCCGGGTGATTGAATGCCATCGTTTTTACACTTTAAAAATGACTGTAGCTGGAGGTGGAAACTAATGGCTGTTCAGGAAGATGATTTAGGCTCTGAACAAACATTAAAAAAGAGATTAGAACTGACGAATGCCATATGGGAGAATGGCTCTGGCACCATCAAGGACAAAATCATGTTACCTGGCAACTAGTGTACACATCAGAGGACACAAATACACACAACCCAATTTAAAAAGCATGGAAGGCAAATGTGTAATGGGATTTGTGAGGTAATGAGTCACAATATCTGACTATAAAATAAGTTCATGTTCAGTGGAATTGTAGGTTATAATAGAGATATTTCAAAGTTTCGTGGTAATCTCTAATAGCGCAGTGTATTCATCAGGTAGACTCATGTAAGACAGTAAGCATGGAGGGAAGTTTCATCAAAATGAAGTAAATGATTGGTGGAACGTGCAATGGGATTATTTTTATTTATTGGTAAGAGCAGAGACTGAGATGAACACTGACTGAAAGGCGTGACATCCCTGCAGATACTAGGTATTCATCATGCAGTCATCGTTCATTACTGCACGATTTCTCATCCCTTGAGATCTCTAATGAATTAAACCACAAACTTTTTTCACCCTGTCCTCAAACTGGAGCTCCAGTTGTCATGGCAACAGATCAGGCGTAGCAACATCCTCGGGCAAACTTTCGATGTGATCCCCCCTCTGGCCTGCTGCAATCTATTCAAGCAGCTCATTAATGGTCACTTGGCAGGTGCCGTCCACTTTGGGACATCATTAAGGACTGTCAACCTCACTCCATCTCTCAGTGGTTGTAGAACTTTCCAGCAGTTGTAACTATTGTTTATATATATATATATATTTATATATATATATATATATATATATGTTCTGGAGTATTTGAAGAAATAAGTGTATACATTTACCACCTTATTCCAAATGCAGGCATATTTTATGTTACATTTCATATATTTTATAATCATACCAGCTTACAGGTTTGTTTTATTATCATTCCTGGTCACCAGACTGTGTGTCTGCTCAATGGAATTTCCCCTTGCGGGATTAATAAAGTATAAATTCAATTAAATTAGTCACAGTGCGCAGGCGGTTCGCCTTTAGGTTTTTTTCATTCAACTGATGGTCAGGACTGGTACGCCTTGCCGGTGAATGACTATAAACTAGCAGTTTGCTATTAATTCAAATTAAGAATTAACATCACATGATTGTATAATTTCATTGGTTAATTCTGGGTTTTGTGTTTGTGTTTTCGTTGCAGGTTTACAACCTAACTAACCAACTAACTGACTAACTTAGTAACGTCACTAGTTATCAAGCTAACAGGCTAGCGTAGTGGTAGCAGTCAGGTTGCCTAGTGTGTGGATGCTTACTGTGTATGTTTGCGCAATAAAAGTTCATAAAGTGACTCGAGTTGTATCCGCCGTACTTGTCCTGAAACCCTTCCAGTAGGGAGTTTATTAAGCTATAGCAGGTAGCTTAGTGAAAACTGGACAGTTGTACAGAACTGGTCTTACCTTATTATTTTATCCCAATCTGCAGTGTCTGTTGTAGTAAAGACCACCAAAAACTGAGACCAAGTCATCACCAAGACCAGAGTGTATTGAGACAGAGACAAGACCAAGACCAACACCAGACCAGTGCGCATCCCACACTGCATGACACGATAAAATGTGGAAAACGCCAACCATAGGCACTCCTAAAATTGATCTGAAAGGTCCACATTCCCATAAAAAAACACCCACAGAAAACAAATGAACTCCTTATAGTTTAGGTAGACAGATTTTATTTCCGACGATTTGGCTGGCTGCCAGAGCTTCTTCTCCTGTCTCCCACATTCACTTTCTTGGGAGTGTGTGTTAAGGGGGAGGGGAGGGGGGGTTAACAGTAACACATTTCAAATTAGAAATTAGTCAAATTATAAGTTGCATTTGAAGCAGCACATTTTACATCCAATCACAGTAATGATGTTAACACATAAAGCAGACGATGCACAGACAATTCAGTGATATCCCTGCAGTTGTGATGTCGAAAGGTTTTGAAATAAAATCCAGAGTCCTAGACTGATCTCGAGACCAAGACCGATCTCGAGTACTACAACACTGCCAATCTGGCTTTTTTCTTCTCTCTTTCCCTCTATGCATTTTAAATGCAGCCTTTTTGATTTGCTCAGTGTACCCACACACATGTGCACTCGCTCCCTCTGAGCTTGTGTCTTCTCTCACTGGTGCAGGACGCGCAGAGGCCAGGGGTGAAGTGTCATGTGATTTGGATGTTGAATATACACTGAAATGCTGCCTGTGCTGCTCTGGACGAAAACATGACGTCATTGAATCTGCTACACACACAAACACACACACACACACACACACACACACACACACACACACACACACACACACACACACACACACACACACACTAACATCTTTGTGGGGACCCGTCATTGACATAATGCATTCCCTAGCCCCTTACCCTAACCTTAACCAGCACAACTAAATGCCTAACCTTAACCCTTACCCTCACCCTAACCATAACCTAATTCTATATATTATCCTACAACCAAGTCTTAACCCTCAAACAGCCCTTTAAACTGGTTTAGTTTAATTAACAAGTAACAAGTATACTGGACTCCCGGTTTTTGGACCCCACAAATATAGTTAAACAAGAACACACACACACACACACACACACACACACACACACACACACACACACACACACAGCAGTCCCCTGCCTCACCAAACTGCTTCAGGGTGACGATGGTTTTCAGTGCAGTCTATCACACATATACCCGAGACACAAGCCCTGATTAGATGTGAGCTGCACGAGGATTTCGGCTGTAGCCAGCTTAGAGGCATTTGTCTTGCAGCCAACACACACATGTAAAGTAAACAAACACATATGCCTCTCAAAAGGCCAATCTGTAGAAAAAGTAATTTATCTTCCTTTTTACCTGTTGATTACTAATCATCACCTCTCTAAACAAATCTGAAAGGACAAATTATTCACCCATGCAGCCCAGCTTCCCTTCCACGCATCCGCTTTTATGTTCAAACAAGTCCTCTGCTCTCTTTCCGTGAGAAATGTTTTCGTCTCATATGGTAATACGGCAGAGGGAAAAACGTTCGTGGCTTTCCTGTCATTCAAAAAGAGAGGGAGTCTTTCCATGACAATAAATAAACAATAAAAGCCTTGATTAATATTCATACTCTCTCATGGAGGAGAGGCGCAAACTGTGGAGAAAGGGACCTGATTGCAATCCAAAAATAGTTAGGCTGCGATTTCTATCTCATTCTCTCTGTGACAAGCCCAGGCATTTCCTTCCATTTCGAGTCGTGAACACTTATGTAATGCTTCTCTTGAAATAAGGTCAGACACCAAAGCCTTATGATATGCTTTATGTGAAACTGTGTGCTGGAAAGAAGCAACCCTGTTTTTCCATGTAGATCAATATTCTCTCTAAACTGTAGCTCAATGTAGCATTAAACCCCGGAGGACTCTCACTTCTGAGATTAACCAAAGGTCATACCATGATCAACAGTGCTTCAGTCATAATTTGTTAGTCAGTAAGTAATCAGTAAATTGATTGTAAACTGTGTACAATTCCATAGATTGTATCTATTCATGGAATAGTCTTTCGGAGACGATGACTTACCAAGGAAACTATCTGACGTGCGTATTTCTCAACCACCCTGTGCCCCCCCACCCCATGCCTCCCCCCATGTGCTAAACTGGGGTCTCAGTGACTGAGTTGTTCCTGCAAAATTACTTAGATGCTACAAATGCTAAGATGGTAACAAACATTGGATAGTTGGAGATAACTACCCCCTTCTCTCCCACTGCAAAGAGGTTTGTGTTGAAATTGAAGTTTTTGAAGAATTTCAAAATAATTGAAATTAATTGAATAAAGTTAATCAATGAGGCCATTTTACCTACATTCCTATCACCGCATAAAAAAACAACAACACATTCAATACCATTGCATCTGAGTCTAAATTGTTCTGTCTGTGCTTGTCTCCATAAATAATAACTGACGTTAGAGCAACAACTCAGAGATCAAACAAACTAACGTTCTCAGTCTTCAACTCATTATGATAGACAGTAGTCTAGCACTCCCTCCAGTGTCTGCAGAGCTTTATAGCATTTCAGCAGACTTGCATCCGTTGGCCCCTCCGGTGCCACAGCAACTGGGGCTGTGAAGTCATTGTAGCCGTAAGCAGAACAAACACTATTTACAGTGACTGTATAGCCATGTGGTCTGTGTCAATAAGGAAAGGCCTGGTATATTTCTACATGACAACAAAAACAGGCTGACTTCTGGTTGGAATTTATCTAGTGCGCATGAGCTCAGAAAATTAATGGATGACATTTGAATCCATTTGGACGATTGCAAAGGGATAATTCTGGGCCATAAGGTCTGTGTGTATCACATACAATACACATTATTGCTATGCTATTTAAATATATAATGTTAGCAAAGTGTTGGCCAACAACAATCCTGATGCTTTCACAATGTAACTATGTATATCAAATGCCATCTGGTGTTGGGACTATTTAACCGTGACTATTGCATTGTTTAATTATTTATTGGAGAGTATTGACAGTGATTTCATTATATTCAACTTTGAACAATACAGCAAGTTTTGTATAGATAAAAGAGGTGAAGATGTGCATTTATGTAATGTTAGTCAATTATAAGTTGTTCTTTCTTATTAGAATTAGAAGTATCCATACCTAGTTTATGATATGTAGTTTTGTGATGAGATATTATCAAAACATCCGCACAACCATTATCAAAATACTTAAAATTGAGTAACATATCGATAATTATTTAATGACTGTACAATTTTTGCTTAACACCGGAGTTGAGAACTGAAACAATAAACAAATAGATGTGGGAAGCACATTGGGATGATTGGAAGAGCACCCAAACACTGGAGGAGACTATTGACAAAAAGCGTATTCATCCAAGTGATGAAAGCTGAGAAAGAAAATATTTTGACATAAATTCTTGGAGACATTTTCTGCAAACAAGCACATTTCAGAAGATGTCAGTAATGACATGGTTAAAGCATTCCGCCTAACTCAGTAAAAGCAATATTGCTAACACAGCTCAGATGTAAGGTCCTGAGCATTCACAAGACTATTACAGGGTTACTGAAGAAAAGTCCCACTGGGCCTAATTACAGCAAGATTTCAGACTCTGTGTGTGAATACTGTATGTGTGTTCTTAGGCACATGTGTGTGTGTGTGTGTACTGGCTCTTTGTATCTGAACGAAAACAGGACAAGACACAACATCATGCCTGGTGTGCACAGACCCCACGACTATGCTACGTTTTTACATGAGTGCATGTGTGTGTCCCAAGTCCCCAGAAACAGTGATGGGCTGTGCTGCCATTTTGTCGTAGTGGCCACAGTCAGAACGGCAGGTCACCTGATGCCCCAGGACCCATAATAACCCAAACCACTTTGCAATACAATATCAATTACATGGATTTTTTTTATATCGTTTTACATTACATCTTAATAACTTAAAAACATAATTACATTGCTTTACTAATTACTCAACAGTGGCAGTGGTGGCCTAAAGGTTAAAGATGTGAGCTTGTGACCAGGAGGTTGTTGTTTCAATCCCCAGACTGACAGGATAAAATCTGGGTGGGGAAAGTGAAAGAACAGCGCTTGTCCCCTCCCTCATTAGCACCACTGAGGTGCACTGAGGAGGCCCTTAACCCCAACCGCTCCAGATCAGACTGTGGTTGTACTGGGCAGCTTCCAGGTATGAATGTGTAACTGTGTCAATGTGATCAGGGTGTTCCTGCAAAAGAGAGGCTGCCTCTCAGTGAACCTTCCCTTAATAAATACAGGTTAAAAAAAAACAGCAAATGTGATTAGTTACTTATCATTTTACTTTTGTTACTCAGCCCAGCTCCATCAAATGGGCCTTTTAAACATCTTCAAAACCTCAATAGCCACATGTTACATCTGGAGTGTTTAACATGTGTAGAAAAAGAAAACAAGCCAGTCTGCAGTGTGGAGGTATTCAATGCCCATCGACAGCTAGCTTAACATTAGCCCCAGTGACTGCATAAAATCCCTTCCTCGCACATCATCCAACACTCAACTAAACCAGATGATCGCTGCATATGGCATTATCAATGGCTAATTTTAGAAAGCCAGCTAAGAAGACACAACATGTCAATTAGACAACTTTAAAATTACTGTGAGTCTCTTTTCTCCAGTTTTGGTGGCAGCTAACCGCCTCCCGTCTTCCAGCCCCTGCGCCATGCTAGCAAGCACCAGATAAGTCTGAACGCACAGAGACCAAACTAATATGGACACTCAATCAAACTCCTAGTAAGACAGGAGACAAGTTGGGGCCCACATTTCTTAAGAAACAGAATGTTAGTAACTGTAATGTCAATTTCTTACACTACTTGTTACTGAAAAGAAAATCACACATTACTGTAACTGTTCTTGCCCAACACTGGTAATGGAGTAGTGTGAGCGTGTGTGTTTGTTTGTTGTGTGCGCTAACATACATCAAAAGCCTGTTAAAAAATGAGATTATCAATATGAGCTCCTTTGCAAGCAACGTTTAACAGTGAAACTTTTGAAATGAGAAGGAAATCTCTCCCTCATACTGTCTCCTTTGTCTGATAACATCATCCCATTCATTAGAGAACACTCATAAAAACACCCGTGTCTCTTATAACTCCTATGTCCTTCCCTTCACCTCCCAGAGGATTCTCTTTTTTTCTTTAACACATCTAGTTGCAGATCAATAAGATCAGTCACACCGACAGTAGGCTGATATTTCCTGTTACACTCCTGACAGCAGCTGAGCTCTGCTTCCATTTTAGCGGGTCACACTAGGGCAACTGTCCTCATCCCAAAACAGAAACAATGTAAAATCCCTGAGTGACTCTTTGATGTTGGTTTGGGATTAGAACATTTTGTCCCAAGCATCCCTTTATCCCCAACCCCACCCCCTCCCCCTCCCTCTCCCTGTCTCCTTTTGGGCCACTCCCCGTCCTCTCTCTCTCTCATGCTGTGTCACTTCTGTTTGGATTTTCTGTTTTAATTCTCATTTATGAAGAAGCATTGAGTGTAACTGGAACTAAAAGTGATTTTTGTCTCTTTTTCTCACAGAGTGTCTACCTCTGCTCACGCAGGCTAAACCCAACAATTTTGTATCTGCATTGTCTCTGAAATTCAAACTGATTTGTCCGTACACAGAAGAAACAGACAAGGAATGTGTGTATGTGTGTGTTTGTGTGTGTGTGTGTGTGTGTGTGTGTGTGTGTGTGTGTGTGTGTGTGTGTGCATAATGCATTTGTGTGGGTGTATGTATCAGCGAGTGTTATATGACATAAATCAACAACAGGCTGGTGGTGTGACATCTCATTAAAGAGACAGTCTGCCTGACTACATTAGCAGCACATCTGAATTTTACAAACCGAAACCCTCAGGCATAGATTTTTGGGGAAAGAAGTACTTACAGTGCATTGTTATAAAACAATGCATACAGGTCCCATGTGTGTTTATGTGTTAGGGTGTGTGCATATATTGCCAATGTGTGTCATGGTGGATGATGGCTAGCAGACTTTGGCTAGTTTCTAACCATATTTTACGATCTATGTAAGAAAATACACGTACAGTAAATGGTAATGAAGTAGATGTAAAAGTTGTGCTGAGTGATGAAGTCAGGTTTTTATTATGATAGCTTACTTTACTGGCCGTTTGTAACTATGAACTAAAATCTCAGGATCTTTCTGTTGTTATTCTGTACTGGTTGTCATGGGTTTGAATCTATTCATTTCTACATGTCAGCATACTGATAAATGTTTAGTTGCATGTCGTGGCATGTACAATTACATGTTTACATTTCAAGTAGTATTTAATGCACTAACCTCACTATATTTGATAATAAGATACATGTTTGTTCAGTGCTTCATGTAAAGCTGTATCTAATGGAGAAAATTGCAATTTATCATCAATAACATGGTTATTATTCATGCTAAAGAGGGTGCATGGAGGATATTAAATATATATTATAAGTGAATTTCCTGAATGCCTCTTAATGCAGCTGCCACCTGATTACTTTTATTATCACAGAAAAAAATTTGAAACAGTTGATATAGATTTCGGCTCATTCCGATGGTATTTTTTAATGCTATAGTCTTAAACAAAGAAAACATTTTGTCTACAAAAAAATAAAAATGTGTACATAAGAGGCTGCTGTGCACTTCTGCTGTGCACTGTTGAGTCTTTGAAACATTAATATATTACACACCGTTCATTGCTGATGTATATCATAGTTCAGTCTTAGTGTTAAAATTCCAATTATGGCAACTTTATTGCAATTTAATGCAACCAGCAGAGTCCCTCTATCCACCAAGAGCTGCAATCTTATAGCAGAATATTATAGATTATCATTTATAAAACGCTGACTAAATCAACCTAAAATGACAGGTCAGATATAAATTTATGTTTAATGTGTCTCCAATGCATTCCCTATAAAGGTCTATCTATCTGCAATATGTACTGTATATAGGAGAGATGTGAAAGGTAACTGTGTCCTAGTTTCCCCCTACATTGAGAAGGTACTATTTTTAGAAAGCAGAAAGATAAGGGGGGGAGAATCCCCTGGAGTCGACAGCAGCAGTTTTATGTTCTGGACAATTGACACCCTCCTTATGCTACGATGACCTTTCTGCCTTCATCGTTCACTCATCCCAGCCCCCCCTTATACCTTCGTACCCTCTACTCCTGTTTCCTCCCTCGGAACTCTTCTCCTTTCTCCTGTCTCCTTACCTTTCTTGATTAGCCAGTTCAGTTCAGTTTCCTATCATATCATGTTTCATCTCCCATCCTCCAACATGTCCCCCGCTTCCCCTCTTCTGTCGGCACACCTTGCCACATTGTTAACCATTCATTTGCAAGCATGCAGACCTTATGTTTACCACCAACCCTCCTTCACCTGTCTTACATAATAAGCAAGTGAGAGCCACTACAATTGTCAACGTGTGTATACGATTTATATGAGAAAACCAAGCTTGTACTTTTTGTGTGTGCCTGTTCATTTATCCATCCTGTCATTTCTCTGCTAAACATGAAATGTCCTCTGTGTGACTAATGTTGCTGGCACTAGGTTAGGGATAGGAGAAGGAATCTTCATAGTCCACTGCATCCATGCACTCACTTTGTGTGTGCACATGCATGCATGGGTTTATAGAGTATGTGAATGAAGAGTGCTGGTAGTCCACATTTTATCTTGGTAATTTATGACTTTCTGTCTTCCCCCTCTCTATTCCTTCCCATCTGGACAATTTTTTGTCTAACCCAACACACAGACCAGCTGTGCCCTGGAGAGCTGCTATTGTGGTTCATCCCGTGCATTGGGCACAATTTACCAACCCATCTGGCTGATTGCTTGTGGAGGCATTAATCGGGCGAGTGAAACCGTGTGTGTGTGTGTGAGAGAGAGTATGTGTGAGTGTGTGTGTGTGTGTGTGTGTATAATAGATAGGAAATTACAATACAATCAGTTTTTAAGCTGAGATGTACTGTAAAAGCCAAAACAATATTCACATGAAATACACATTTTGTATATGTTTAGATCTTAATATCATAATTTGTCAAGCAAGTAAAACAAATCTGCTTTACTTCAACCTGTTTCCAGTGCAAAGTGTTTTTTTTTTCTTGAGTTTAGTGCTTTGATCTCACTTATCCAACTATATTTCCTTTTTCAGAAGATTTCTGAAACAAGTGAAATTGCACATAGAGGAAGTGGAATCTTCTCATTTCATATGCAGATTCTTTTGTGTTATATGTAAATGATTGATGGCAAAATATGAATTAAACTGACTCGTTAAGATTAATATTTTATTTTGTGTATTTTTGATCATGATTGATATGACACATATCAGAGAGATAACAGTTATGCTTAGGCCAGTTTACAGTACTCTCACTCTAGTCACCAGCTTTGTTAAGTGTTATGCTGCCACCCAGTGGACAACTTTATTGATTGCACAAAACGCAGTAATATAGTTTATCTATCTATCTATCTATCTATCTATCTATCTATCTATCTATCTATCTATCTATCTATCTATCTATCTATCTATCTATCTATCTATCTAATATGTGTGTACATATTATAGCAAAAACAAGCACTGTTGACATTCTCCTCTGAAGAGAGTCACATCCTGTTTGTTGTTATAATGTTACTCACCTGTCTAAACGTCACCCAGTAGTCTTAAGCACCCTGCTGTCCTCCACCATTTGCTCCATGATCAACTTAGTTTATGGTCCACTTGGCTTTCCATACTTGCATGTCCTTGTGCATATGCTTGTGTGAGCAAGTGTACCTCACTGTCTGCACACTTACAAAGATGAACCACCTGCATGTAATGTGAGTCTCTCTGCTCCAGCCTCACTCCCCCTTTTCCTCTTTATCCATATCTTTAGCTTTTTTCTTCTTATGTTAAAATATTTCTCTAATGCCTTTACTACTAGTACTTTTGTCTTCAAGAAAAAGAATATTTCACAGTGGACTTTTTTTTCTCACACATTGCAAATCGCTCTTAGTACACAGAATAGATTGTATGTGGAGTGATTCACCACAGCAGACTGATGAATGTAGTTGAGTTTCATTGTGGGTATTGTAGGCGACAGGCTTTGACAAGGAAGAAGAATGCATGGCTTGGCCCCTAAATTTTCCATCCAAGTTTGTGCAATGATGTACAGTTTTTTGGTTATGCATACGGTATGTAAAAACCATGTCAATTTCCTGAGAAAGACAATTAATGTATAATCAATGCAGTTTTTGTGTATTACTTATCTTAGGAGAAAGTCAACCGTCCCATTGAACACCAACAAGTTTCTTACGGATGCTGTGTCACTGAGGGCATTGTGCCCACCCCCCCACTCCCTTTGTGCCTGTGGCTGTCTGGCTTATTATTATGGTCTGTCTGGCAGGCTGCTTGGCTGGTGGTCTCTAAGTGAACTTGATACTGAAATCAGCAGCCGGGCTGTGATGTGTAGAGCATCAAGGGGGTTGTGCGGAGCTAGTCTGGAGCTAAGCCAGTCACTTAACACTTGTCAACAGTTCTAATGAAATTGGCCTTTTTCTTGGTGGCCTCTTTTTCATTAGCGAGGTCGGAGGTCGCCACTCAAGGCTGGTTGTCTGTCAGCCTGAGTGGGCAGACAACTGAGGATGAGGGCTGAGGAAGGGGGTTAGAGAAGGGGACATAAGGGCAGAGGGGGAAGGGGGAAACATTTGCTGGCTAGTTGGCTCCTTATGTTTTGTTTCCTGGATGCCGTGCTGGTCCCGGAGAATCATTTTGTGGTTAATGTATCCCACAGCTCTAGCATTTGTCAACCCTACATTTTCTCAATTGACATTGTAACTGTTTGCATCTTTAATGTATGTATTTGTCCAATGTCTTAATCCCTTTCACATACACTAGCACGAAAAGCTAGACATTCTACAGAATGATGTTGTATATATGTAGATAAGGAAAACTTCAAGCTCTATCCTAACTATAGAGCTTACATTACCCAAGTTCTACTTCACTTTTTACTCTCTTTCCATTCTTCTCACTGTTCTCTATGATGCTCCTTTAACACAGATGTGGCCAAGTTAGTGACTAAGAGAGAGAGAATTAGTCGACATCCCTCTCCTCCTCCTCCTCTTCCCCTTCACCCCGGCCTCTTGCACATGAAAGGGGCTGCGCAAGGCCAATAGATGGCCGGTGGGGTGTGTGCTATGCGAGGGCCCCAGACCCAGACACAACACAACACACAGCTCTGCGGGCCACCACAGCTGGGCTGGAATGTGACCTGCTTCAGACTAGGCCCTGTGTGTGTGAAATACAAGTGGAAGGAGGAGGACATGGATGGAGGGATGCACTGCCTGCATAAGCCTTTTGATAAGTTGTGAGCATGTTGGGTATTTTGTCTTCAACATAGGGAACAGCACAACATAAAAAAGCAAGAACATATGTAGTATTTTCTAAATAATCTTTATTCATTTTGCCTTTATATTCATAAAAGAATTAATAAACACTAAAATATATAGATATAGATTAATAAAAATACATCTGCTCTCTATGTAATTAGATTCACAGAGATTTTCTGCCTATATATATCTATATCTATATATATATATATATATATATATATATATATATATATATATATATATATATATATATATATATATATATATATATAGGTATACATATATATAGGTATACATATATATCAAATGGCCATATCAAATAGATCAAGAAAAATAAATACATAGTACAGAAGTCCACATACATATTCTGTATTGTAAATTAAAACTTATGAAAATGGATTCCACAAAATATGAAACCAAAGAGCTTATTTGATTCTGGTAAATAAACTGTGGGTTCAAACTGCATTATTGTGAGCTCAAGTGCGGACAGATGTTACACACTGTCTATCTTGGGATAACCCACAAAAACATAAAGCAAACATAGCCTACTAATATTTAAACATATCTTTAAAATGAATGGTATTAGTGTATTCAAGATAACATTTGGAGAGGAAATCTATAATACTTTTTTAGTAAACAGTTTACTAAAGATTAAATACTTTGTACATGGTAAATGCTTGGGGCTATTCTACCTGCAACTTTTCCAGACAGTGTGCCCTAGGTGCAGACATCCAAACTGTCTAAGCTTGATTCTTATTTTAAAAAAGAGCGATTAGGACCGTGTTGACACAGCATCTTTGAAGAAATCATGAATGAAAACTGATTAAAAATGATCAGTGTCAAAAACAAAAACTACGAGGAGGGATCTATTGAGCAATAAGGAACAAAGTAAGACAAGAAAACCATCTGAATCAGGCAACAAAACCTCCAATGTTACAGATAAGTTATGTTTTATGTTTACTGGCAGTCAGTCAGACTGGTGAGTGAGGTCACTGGAGCTTGGAATAATCAGAAAACATGAGACAAAAGACTTTTGGTGAGTGTGAGACTTTAAAAGACTACTGGACGGCAGAGAAATCTTTAAGGAAATCACAGGTTTTCTTGTGAATAACCTCGCGAAGCTTCCTGATTCTACGAGTGCTGGAGGAGCCTACGAAGCTGTCGGGCTGCAGGACGGCCATGCCATTTTGAACATCCCCCATGATGATGAGCTGCCCGTCGGCTGTAGTGATATTGGGGCACGGGCAGTTCCAGTCCATGTTCAGAAGAGTCACCTCCAGGGGCTCTTTGCCAAAAAACCTCAGACCCATCTTCTCGTCCTTCAAGATCTCTTCTACTGTCACCAAAGCGTGGCCAGACTCTTGCTCCTCCGTCAGCTCGGTCACACGCCCGAGGATCACAAAGTCACTTTTGCAGAAGCTGGTGACCATCTTGGCTCGGGGTTTACATATCTTGCAGTTGTGGTTTTTCAGAAAGGGACACATCTCTTCACAGGACTCTTTAGACTCAAAGTTGTTCTCGTTGCCACCGCACCCTCCGTACACAAAGGACTGGCACTTTTTGAGGCCGCTGCTGTAAGCCCAGCGAGGCTCATATGCTTTGCAAGGCCCTTGGAGGCTCGGTAGGCTGCACGGAGCCGCCAGCTCTCCTCCGCATGACAGCATGCAGGCTTCATAGGTGTCGAAATGGTTACGGTTTTTATTGCACTGACTGTAGGTGAAGGTGAAGCAATTGTTCCTCTTTGGTTCATAGTACCAGCTCATGCTCTCTTCTCCACAGTCGTCTGTGTCTGGACTTTTAAGACACTCTTCAGCTGAAAACGGCAGGCTGGTACTATTCCCCTCTGCATTCTTACCTTTCGCCTCCTTCCTGATCAC
Source organism: Perca flavescens (assembly GCF_004354835.1). Lineage (NCBI taxonomy): Eukaryota > Metazoa > Chordata > Actinopteri > Perciformes > Percidae > Perca > Perca flavescens. The sequence continues at coordinate 9,550,896 of NC_041345.1, read as the reverse complement.
TACCAAGGGAAAGTGTGACGATACACTTCCCCCAACGTTTTTGGCTGTACACGTATAGATGCCGGCATCCTGAAGTTGCGCATTGTATATGACCAGCTGGCCAATGTTAGTGACCACAACGTTGCCTCGGACATGATTAGGTCTCATTATGGTGTTGTCTTTGCCCTTCAGTTGTTTCTCCCAGGTGATTTCCGGGTGTGGTTTCCCAGAGACATCGCACAGGAAGCTAGCTGTCTCACCCACAAAAACAGCCAGTTGGGTGGGGCCGCTGTGTATGGTGGGGAGCTGGATGTCAGCTGGGAGGGTGGTCTGGAGGGCGGTGGTAGGATGTAATGTTGTCTCTGCTGGGATTGGACTGGTGTTTGGCCAGGTCAGGTGGTACCTGTAGGTAGGTAGGTCGAATAAGAAAAGAATTAATCAGAGTCAGGAGGTGTCAAAGGCTCTTCTTTAATTACTATACTGACATATTACACACAGAATGGATTTATTTTTCTATGCAATCAAATGTCTTTATTTTGAGCACTAAAACGAGACAACTTTACCTCATCACACCAAAAACAAACAAGTAGAGATCTAAAATACTTAACATGTTACCTGCAGGTGACCTCAGAAATAGAGATACCCTTGGAACAGGCCTCGGCATCCATGTAGCACTTGTTATAGTATGTCATGCCGTCAGACGCACACGTGAAGTGGGGTTCTCTCTCACAGCGGTCCCGGCACTTACAAACAGGCTGGCCATCCCAGATGTCGCACTCAGACCCTTGCTGCGAGCACATGAACTTGTCGCAGGTGGCGCCCTCTGGCATTCCAATGGGGCCCTTGTTGCCCTTGACGTCTATATAGCGTGATGCCACACAGCTCTTGTTACCACATACATTAGGGCAGCACTTCTCAAATGTCTCACAGTCCTAAAGTTGGAAAATAAAAAAATACTGTTTACAGTTGAGATACAGTTTCAGTTCAAATACTGCATAATTCTTAGTAAAATCCTTCTTAACAAAACATGCTGACATGCAGATTTCATTATGAGGAATTTAGCTCAGAGGGTTCTTTAAATGTTTTTGATGAGTATTGACTTGCACTTAAAAATTTAACATTTTTAACATTACATAACCCCAAGATTTGTTGAATTGTGTTTCTGCTTGATGTTTTTCTTTTAATTCTCCATGCAGCAGCTCATACACAGTGAAAAATGAATTGTTGGCATAATGATAATAATAATAATAATAATAATAATAATAATAATAATAATAAGTGATAATTGAGCTGTTTATTATTTATTTAGGCATTTAGATCCTGGTCGACTAAAGGATATAACAGAGAGTGTGCCCAGATGCTTCACAGCATACAAAATGCGTCTATGCCCCACTGTCTACACATTTCATATGCAGCAGGCTATACATCACGGTCAATTGCAGGTCAACTCACCTGGTCAGTTTCGCACTCGCGCATGCAGGTGCTCATAGCATCCACCCACAGGTTGGGGTTCAGGTCATTCGGGCACAGACCTGCGTGAGAGTACACCACTTTTGCCACAGACATGGGCATGGGCATTGCTCTCACGCGGCAGCTGTCCATATAAAGGAGTATGGTATAACAATGTCCCAGAAGAAACCAAATCCATCGTGGAAACAGCATCCACCACATATCCGACGCGTAACAGAATGGACGCTAAAAAAAAAATCTTGAAAATGCAAGAAGTTGAACACGACTTTATAAAGTTTGAGGAGATCTCTTGAAACTATGTCCAAACTCTCGCGTAATTGGTTTTCTAACAACTGGAATCACATGCGGCACAAAAGCAGCGAAACAAGGGCGTGCGGGACCGGTCTCGATGTGGAGAGCACTCCAGGTTAGTCGCTCCACGTTTAATAGTAGCGAGAGATTAGGGCTGCGGTCAGCAAACCCACTTAAGATCTAACTACATGAATTACAGTGGCCTGTCTAGTGGGACAGAAAATCCCAGCTGAGTTACAGTTATGATCAACTTAATTAAAGAAAAAAAAAAAAAGAAGTTCGCCAGCAGATTGCAGGCGCTGTTTCATAAAGGACTGGCGAGACACCTGTGCGCAAGGCGCTGGCTGCCTTAACCCTTAGCTTGCAAAGGAGAAGAAGATATTTAGCAATACTCTAAAAAGAATAAGTTGATACCTTATTATGCAATTGCTGTGCAAATTAAGCATTCTGGATGTTCGCACATTTAAACAAAATGTGTAAAGATACAAGCTACTGAATAGAATCTATACAAATGGCTACATTTGGTATTACAGTCATATACTTCTATTTATCAGTGTTGATAGACTACATCTTTCATTTTAGCAAAGTTATTATTGTGTACTGATATTAGAAGACGCTTTGAGTATGTCTGCAATTAAAAAAAACATTGTCTGTCTTGTTAATATGTACCAAATTAAAACAGCACTGTGTGACAATACTGTGCACTATAATACTGCATTATCATTTAGCACCGTTTACACTAAAGTCTCTCCTTTCCATCTGAACAAAATGTCAGTCTCCAGAAGATGGCACCAAACACACTAGTCTTCTAGTCTTTGTTATTTGGAGATCCTGTTCTGGTTTGACTTCTGCACTCAAAATAACCAAAAATGTTCATTTAAACTGCTTGAGTAGATTTTTAATATATAGTTACATTATTATTAATTGATAGGGTCTTTTGTACTTATGTGTACCATGGCTGTACATTGTGGGTAAAAAGTAAAACCCTCCTACTTACCTCCTCATCTTCTTTTTCTCTAAAGGTTTCTGTATCGTAAAAACTCCAACAGCAGCCAAACTTTCCACATTAGTGATAACAATTATTCTGGTGCACCAGATGATGGTGCCATAGCCACTTCTGTGTTTTGGCCCGTAATATCTGAGCTGTCTGTTGCAGAATCCAACCTTTTAAAAACATAATATTTTAGACAAAACCAGTTCAATTTCTGCCATATTGGATACACCATTTACTCATAATAGCCTACTGATCCCCTTGGGGATCAATCGAGTATCTATCTACTGAATTGTGGTTGATTCTATATTGTCTGATATCCTGTAATGTACCATTCAGAAACTGACTCAAATGATGAAACATGCATCCTTAATATGTTTGTTGTATGTGTTGTAAAATCTCCAGAAAACTCCAGCTGGGAGTCATCATTTTTGTTTTCATGAATTAACCACTGCAATGCAGTCTACAGTGGAATGGGATTCGACTCACCGGGCTCATGCTATCACAATATTGACATGTAAGAAGTTACAAGTAGTACAGACAGCTTGATATCATGTTGTGAAAAGCCATCTTGTTCCCCAAAAGCCAATTCCAGGAAGAGTTGCAGAAAAGGGGGCTTCAAAACAAACTATCTTTATCTTTAGATGAACAAATAATTAAACATTTTAGTAGCCACGCTCTGTGTGTGTGTGTGTGTGTGTGTGTGTGTGTGTGTGTGTGTGTGTGTGTGTGTGTGTGTGTGTGTGTGTGACTATCCAGTGCTTCCCAAGTTGAGTCCCTGCTGAGTCCAAAGGGGCCCAGTGCTCAGGCCAAACCCTGCAGTCTTAGTCTGGTTTGTGTCTGTGAGCCCTCTCTCACACACTCTCTCTCTCTCTCTCTCTCTCTCACACATACACACACACACACACACACACACACACACACACAAACACACATATGTATGCATGCTCTCAATTTCATGCAAATGCACAAACACAGTCAGGCTGTGTTTTCAGTTGCAGCCCACCCACTCCCCCCTAACCTTCAACCCTTAAAGACCCTGCATTCCCAGCATAGCCGACACTGGGGCTATGGGGCATGTCACATATTGAATTAAGCCTCACGGTGGACCCCATTCAGGGCGCTCCGACAGTCTATCTGCCTTCAGGACATGTATTGTCTGCAGTCAGACCTTGACTTTGACCTTCTCCGTGCACACCATCTTTTGAAGCCCGGTTCAAAAACAACATTGCAACTTAAGCGATGTCTCCATATAAGTTTATTTTCTTGCAAAATGAAGATTTGTGGGTAATGGCACTGTAAAGATTCTAGATCCTGGTGCTTTCACATACTTTATATCACAATCATGTTATCCTCAGTAATTGCAAGAAATCACTGATATAAGCAGAAATCAAAACATTTGATTAATGAGCTTTGCCCCATCAGGGATGAATCTACAATGGTTAGAATTGGCATTGGGTGGTTTTGTTATTTTGTTATCTACAGATGTTATCTAGATATTTCCCCTTGTTTAACGCCTTTATGCTAAGCTAAGCTAATAGGAGGCTGGCTGGAGCCTTATATTGAATGGACAGATACAAGTTTGGTATCAATCCTCCCATTAAACTCTTCGCCAGAAGGCGAATAACAAAATTTTCCAAAATGTTGGAACTATTCCTTTAATCATTTGCTGTACGTCAGCTTCACAGCTTAAGTAAGAATACATTTTCTCTATTTATTAGATGACCCCGGCATTTCTTTTGGTGTCTTCCAAATCTCTCTACTTTGTTCAATAGTGCCAGCTTCACTACGTTATTTAAGGACAAATCACTCACGGGGTCTCATGGTTTGTTGGGATATATACGTATAAGCTACTGTACGTCTTACCTCACTTTTAATCTCTTGGTGGCTTTACAGTGTCATGCATGCATTTGTGTCGTAAATAAGCTGCTCTGTATAATGGCTTTGTGCATTACGCCTGTTAGAGAGGGGCACAAACTGCACCAAGGGCCATAGTCCAAGCACATCGACCAAGGCACGTACCTGCGAGTAACGTCGCCTTATGCCTCCATTTGTAAAATGCTCTTAGGGGTCCTTGGCCATGCAGGTCCACAGCGTCTCTTGCCCATGACTGGGTCCTGGGAAGCTGATGGAGCTGGTTCAAAACAATGAAGGTGTTTATGACTGTTCATACTAAGCTTATTATGAGTGTCTCACTTCAGAACAAAGGAGAGAGACACATCCAGCCACAGCAGAGCCCTAAGCTGATTCCTCAGCCGATTCCCCAGCCCTAGTCTAGACACACAACGCAACATGCCGTGGACAGATAGACACACACACACACACACGCGCACACACACACACACTCACACAAAGACAGACAGACAGACACACACACACAGAGACACACTCACATACACAGACAGACACAGACACAAACACACACACACACACACACACACACCTTCGTCAGCACCATTCTGCTCATTACGCAATATTTGTGCTCTCCAGATTGCCGTGTCTGAACATCTGTTCACCACATGAACACTATTGTATTCATTTCACTGAAGAGGTTAAGGATTCCACAGACACACAAGTGTGTCAGTACGACCATAACTTAGGTGTTGTTTATGTTCTTTAAATCAGAAAGGGAACATAACAAAATGTCTGGTTAGTTAAGTTCATAAGGGAATGTACAACATCAGCTTGTTGTGCAAATGCAGGTCAAAAGTGAAAAACCACAGCTGGATGGTACAATACTGAACTTTGAAATATGGAACATTTCCAGAAAGGCTTTTTATTAGTGTTGTGTTAATAATGGACCTAATAAGTGGTAAAACACTGATGTGTTAAATTAAGTTTAAAGGAAATCTGAACCAATCATGAAAATGTGTATCTGCGCAGCACGTAGTTCAGCTTGATAACCATTTTTTTTAATGTTATATATTTAAGAAATATAAAAAAAAATATTCAGGTTTATTAGAATCAATGTGCAGGTAGGAGCTTGTGTGAATGTTGCTAAACTTTTATATTTTGCTATATTTTATTTTGGTATTCAATAATGAAATAATTCATGCAATAGCTGAAAAAAAATGTACTTTCAAAACGGACCATGTCATACAAACGAAAATCCTTTTCCCAAGCAATCATCTTTTGTGACATCAGTGCCAGCACTGAAGAAGAATTTTCAATTATTACTTGTGAATGAATGGACATGATTATTATTTAATTATTATTAAGAGTTTAGAATTGTCAATTAGCATGTAAATGCTGAGGCCAAAATGAGCTCTGAACAATTCTCATAGGAGTACTGAAGGTGCATCTCCGAGAACACTACTAGACAGGCATCTCGACATTGGTGCATTTCAGCATAAACATAAAATGGACCAGTATCCAAACAGGAGGTTTTAAAATACTTTTTATGAATTTAATTAAATCCAAGCAAAAAATAAATAATAAAAAAAGCTATCCTCTTATTATGACATACTATGCTTTTAGTAGACACAAGGTCAATTTGAGAGAAGAGGGAAGTAATTCACCATGCTTTTATCAAAGAACAGATACAGGTCTCCAGAACAAAAGAACGCAACTGCTTAACAGTGCCTAAGATCAGTTCTACAAGTACACAGGATGTACTCGATATAAAAATATCAGACTCTGAATGCATAGGTTAAGTCAAACTGTATTCTGCTTTGTCTAGAACAATAAGCAACCCCAACAAATACAATGTTAGTTATCTCCTTTCCACAGAATCAAAGAAGATCCTATAAAAAACCATTTCAAACATGCTGCTGTCACTCTCCCAGAGCACCAAACGCCTGGGGGTGGATGGATGGATGGGGGTGGGGTTGGGGGGTTTGTCCATACATTGTCCCACTTTCTCAACCAAGCTCCTGCCTTAAACGTGTGGCACAACTTTACTTAATCAAGCATTTAACATAGTAGGAAACAGAAAATAAGCACTCTTGGTAGTCCTTTCTTCTCACAGCAAACTTCCGGGAAACAATCTTTTCCTCCCACATTGCACTTGGCTTCAACAACTTTTACATCCCATTGCTCTGTCTTGCACAATAGAAGACTCTTTTTTTTTTTTTTTTTTGACACAAACACAACAGGCCTAACTGGTTAAAAAATTATACAAATTAATAAAAAATATATCATAAAACATACAAATACAGTAAGAGCTTTAGGTATACATTTCAACAGTAAACAGTTACCACTGGGTAAGAAACCTTTTGATTGTAGGACAAGTGTAGTGGCCGCCTACTGCACTGCTTCAAATAAATGAGCCTCAGCATCGAGAATTAAAAGGAATATAAAGTGTCGATGAAAGCAGCATAAAATGTTACCGTCTGACACGACGTGGCTGTGCCTCTTGACCTGTTAAATTCTTAATGTACAGTATAAGAATGTTTTAAGTGTAGTCGTCTTGGCAGTCTCCGTTTAAGTCGTACAGTCTCTGAGCGACGGAATACAAACCGTTAACGTCAACATTTTCTTTAATTAAAAATGTAAAATTAGCCCTAGACTGGCTTTAACAACCAAACATGGCTTCAGTTTGGTTGTTAAAGCCAGTCTAGTGCTAATTTTACATTACTAACTTATTAACTAATTAATTAACTAAATTTATATTTTAAAGAAACCTAGTCACCATATAGATTGACCATATAGAACTGAGATGACACAGGGCGACAAAGATAACTGTGTCAGCAATGAGAATTCTGATTAGTGCTGGAGGAACAAAGACACACTCAATCATACAACCCGAGACCATCATGTCCTTTGCCGTATCCCATTTCTTTTTTCTTCACGTCAACAAAAGCTGCATTCTTTCCTGAAGCAGTGATAGTTTGTTCTGCAGTTAGTATCTTTGCTGGCTAGATTAGTTTTTGGTTTGGATTCTAATCACAGTTAAAACAGAAGGACAGCAACTGAAATTAAAGTATAAATCAAGTGGGCAGCCTTATACACAACCTTGGCTGGGACTCAAGTCTCGCTACTCTTAAGCGCATGATCTCGCTTCATTAGTAAGAATCAATACAACCCAAAACATTTAAAATAAATACTTCACAGTTGACAGTTTTAGTGTTATGCTGACTGAACCTAACAGTTTGCCCTGCAAAGCAGAAGTGCTAATGCGTTGTAGAAAATAAAAAATGAGTTGCTGCACATTTATCTCTACTTTTTATGTCCGACATGAAAAGAGAACAATTCAAATAGAACTAATGATTTCTTTTTCCACAGTGTGTGACTGAATGATTTAAATATGAAAAGGAAACCAGTCCATCCTTGTGTGGATATAGATTAAAGCATACTGTATGTGTAGTCAGCAAATAGAAGCACTATTAGTCCAAAGATGCTTTTGTCTCACCTGGTATAAGATTACCGCCACCTTAAGAATTAGGACAGTAATGGATGTCCTCTGCAGGAAAGACACTAAGGTTTATGCCTACAGCATGTATGAAAGTGTGTACGCCAGCTAGAACATCTGATAGCACTCTACAGGTCAGTTTCTTAGAAATTAAAGTTGCTGTGTGCAAGTCCAACTTATTCTGCGGACTGATGATGAACTTATCGGTAAGAGTTATGTAAATCCTTCCTTTTGTCCTCTGCTCTTTGTCTTATCAGACCAAGTCTTTTCCTCTGTGACCATAGTCCACAGCCAGGATAGGGATGTGTCCAAATAAGGCTATTACAGGATCCCATTAAGTCCAGTCCATATGGAAGACAAGCCAATGTCTCCCTCTTTTGTCCCACTGGAGCCTTGGCACAAAGTGCAGTGGGAGGAGAGAAAGAGATAAAGAGAGGAGAAAGGGGCCCAAATACTTTTGCACATAATCGAGGACACCATGCATCAGTAATCGCTTACAACTGGTTGGGTACACTAAAGCGGCAGGAGGGACAGAGCAGGACAGGAGGAGGACAAGAGCTACAGAACTTGAAAAAAAAAAAAAAAAAAACATATCCCAGTTAGGAAATTGGCGAAACACCAAAGCCGGACAAAGCTGTAATTGGGAACCTGGGCGGGCAACTAGTTATGGTTGCTTGAGGGTAGCTACAGAAGCCCATCATAAGCGGGGAGACCTCAGGCTCCGCGGTAGCTCTAGTAGGTGAGGCGGGAGGCCTTCATGTTGTAGCAGGGTCTGTCTGTTAGGCCCCCAGTCCCAGAGAACAGGGACAAGCCCTCTGCTTTCTCCAACACAACCTCAAGCTCCTGAAAGTCCTGCAGCCGAGCAACGTCCTTGTCCTGGAAAGGAAAGACATTTAAAATCAATAACAGATTCACTTGCAAATCATTCATTTTCATGAGGGAACAGTCTAGAAACAGTATGAAATTATTTATTGTACACATGGTTTCAGCTCTATGGACCGCCATACTGTATTTTTCTTCCCCCTACCTTTCTCAACATGGTGTTCGGCAGCTTGCGGATCTTCTCCACGTGCTCAGTGCTGATATCCAACTCGCGGCAACAGACCCTCAGAAGGGAACGATAGGTAAGCTCCTGGCGGTCCAGCTCCACTTCAATGAAGTCGTTCTCCCGAGCGTTGGGGTTCTGGATACGCACCTTCAGCACCAACTCTAGAAAAAAGGACCAGAGCGATAACTCTTTATTAACAAAGATATTGTGCTTTCTAACGAGATGGACATAGCCCGAGGTGAGTCACTGCAGAAGACGGGTGTGTAGAAGCAGCAACGAGCATGCAGCGTGCTTCTCCCGAGATCTAAGGAAGTTTGTGATTGGCTGTCGAACGTTACACCTCGTAGAGACACACAAGAAAAACTCTACGGTGTGCACAGAGACGGGGCTCGCGTAGTAGGAGCTGATAAATAAATAAAAAGTTTGCCATCATGTAGAGGTGGGCGATATATCGTTTAGACGATAATATCCAAATTGTTGTCTGGACGATATGCAAAATTGGGATATCGAATATTTCATAATTTGTGCAATCCGACCCCCCAAACATGAAAAGAGCTGAAGGAAGTTAAAGAGAAAACAAATAACGCACACTATAACCTTCTAAACAATTATATGTAGCGATTTTAATACTGTAGGGGTTTGTTTGACTGTATTTTTTGTACAAAATCACGATCGTCCCGCACGAGAGTAAGCTGCTACTAGTCCTGACCTGTGTCTTATGACGTTCGCTCATGTCAACAAAGATGGCGGTGCGCGATTGTGCAGTGGCTCTCCTGTCGGTGTATATTTATACAAGTACGTACAGCCACACTGAACTAATCAATACAGGACCACGATACAACACAGACGTTACCAGAGCCTTCCAGGCGGCTCATACCATCCCGGAGGACATAGCCTGACCGAGCCCTCCAGGTTGTTGTCGGCGCTAGCACGCCGAGCTAGCTATCTACCGGCAGGATGAGAAAATAACTCCGGCACGACCAGAGGCGGAGGACTGCATTTTTGTGCACAATGAATGGAGTACCAACTGCAGGATCGTTGCCCAGTACGGCTCACCTGACCTGGAGCCCTGTCGGTAATATACTGACCATTTTATTTACTACGAAAACAGCACACTGCCGTCTACATAGCCCCCGATGCTAACGTTAGCAAAAGTTTGGTTCACTGCTAACCATAGTGAACAAACTGCAGCGCGATCACCTGGATACGGGATACAGGGGACTTTAACAAGGCATCCTTAAAGTCTGTTCCCCTCCAGCTTTCTCCCAGCATGTAGATTGTGTTACTAGAGGGAAGAACACACTAGACCAGGTATACTCTAACATCAAAAAAGCACACAGAACTGCACCTCTCCCTCACCTGGGCCAGTCAGGTCACATCCAACTCCATCAGAACATGGTCTGACCCGGCCCTGTCCCAGCTCCAGGACTGCTTCCAATAAGGACATGGTTGTGTGCAATATGTTACAGAACAGAGCCCTTTGTTTATTGTTATGATTTCATCTTGCTTGTACATTTTCCCAAGAGAACCACCAAAATAGCCTCCGAACAGGGCTTCTTTTAACTTCTAGAAGGATTTCAAAAATATCGTCTGAATATCGATATCGAGATATTGAAAAAAAATATCGAGATATTCATTTTTGTCAATATCTCCCACCCCTACCATTATTATTATTATCTTGTACTTTCTTTTTGTTTTATAAAACTGGTATCGAAAAAAGCATCGTTTAGGAACAAGGTATTGAAGTCAAGGTATTGGTATCGAACATTTTTGAACGATACCCAGCCCTACTTTTCTGTTTGTGAACATATTAAAACAAACATGTTATGTGTTAATTAATATTATTTAGAGGTGCGGGTTGGCCTTTGACTTTTGGATAGAGCCAGGCTAATATGCATGATGTAATATGGCGCTTGCCTATCATCGTGTTGTGTCGTGTATATTGATGTGGGGTTAAAAATAATTGAATACAAGATTTCTCTCTCACCTTGCACGTTGACAGGGAAGGTGCTGGTGAAGAAGAAAGGCTGGAAGGCTGGCATGGGCCCACCAGCCTGGCCGTAGCTCAGCTGCTGTGGGATAGACTGCTGCCTGCTCATGGTTGGGTTAGCGCCGGCCACCGGGGCCTGGACCTGGCTCCCACTGCTGCTGGCCAAGCTGGGGCTGGGTGAGGCCAACGGAGGCGAGCACACGGTGCCTTTATGCGCCACCGCATGCGGGTAGTCGGCATGGTTGACAAAGTGCGGCTCAACTGACAGGTCCATGGGCACTGTGCAGTTAACAACGGCGTGATTGTGGGATGAGGCCGGGCCGGGCGACACACCATTTTGCTCAGTCACAGGAATGAATTCCCCAGCCTGGGCTTGGCTGTCAGTGGTAGGGTTTGGGGGAGGAGAGGGGCCGTCAGAGAGCAGGCTCTGGGACTTCTGAGGCTCATGAGTCGGTGAAAGGGAGGGTGAATCGCTGTGCGTATCCTCAGCGTGTTCTCCAGAACCATTCTGTGTAAGGTGCTGTGCCAGGATGATCTCTGACCTGTTATCCATCTTGGAATACATGAAGGCCGGGTTAGACAGGTAGTTTGGGATGATTGGTAACTCAGGCTCCTTGACTTCAGGAACTTCCTCCACTTCAACTGTGGTAATAATGTGCATAAAAAGAGGATTATTTCCTCAAAAACGGCTCAAAATGATAAGCCATTTTTCACTGTCAAACCATAAACAGCAGTAGACACATTTATACCATCGCTACCCGGGTTATAACCTGTACATTACATGTCAATGTATCACATGGACCGTGTATGCAACCGATATATCACATGCCAGCAGAAACTAAATACGTGTAATAATGACGTAACAGGGAACAAGAGGGTAAGAAGTGTGTAGTTTACCTCCTAAAAGCCGTTTGATCTCTGGTTTGGATGTAAGTTGTGAGGCCAACTCATCCTTAGCCGTGAGGATTTCTTTATCTGCTCCATAACTGAGTAAGTAGGACACTATGTGCTTATGGTTCCTCTTGCATGCCCAGTGCAGGCACGTCCTTTTGAGATTATTGGAGAATGAGAGAGAACACAGTTCAACGAAACAAAACATTTTGGATATGCTGATAATATGACTTTAAGACAGTATGGAGATCAGTTTAAGTTTACATTTATATAGTTCCACCTGTCGTCAGGTGGAACTATATATTGAACTAGGAAGTTGGAGTTGTAAATCACAGCAGAACATTTTATTTCTATGCTGACAGAATTGTGTTGCATATGGACTTTAGTGATACAAATCAAGTTATTTTATCCGTTTTGTATTAGGTTATTTAAATCAATAAACGTACAATCTACAACATGTGCCAATGAGAACAGGCTTGGCAGTTTCATGAGTGGAGCAACCACGTGCCAATTCACATTTTCTTTGACTTTCCTCCACAGTGACTGGTCCCTTCTGTTGTTTAGAGAGGACTAGAATAATGGCACTTTATACTTTAAACCATCCCAAAATAAGCAGGGATGAAAGGTACGTCTGGCTGACTAACGAGCCTTGCTCTGCCTAATAAGATAACACTGGTCAGCTTGAATCCCCGGAACAACGCACTTGGCTGCGCTAAACTTTTCAACAACTGATTATTTACAACACTCGTCGGTTTGCGTTTAACGTGTCGAAGACCACACGCATTCGTCCAAACACTCACCAGCCATTTATTTCATTCTGTGAATTCACGTTTACTCCACTCTCCACCAATGTCCGCACTTCGTCGATATCCCCGATGGCAGACGCCTCTCTCAGTCGCTCCTGTAATTCTTTATCCAACGAAGTGGTGGACATTTTGGTACAGACAACTAGCGCTGCGAGATCATAGGATACACACAATCCTCTCGGATTAAGTTGTCAAAACTAATCGCCTAACGATGTTCCTACCGACGGCACAAAGGTCCACTAAAAATAGACTTTTCAGCTAACATTAGCTACCCGGCTAATCTTACCTACTGGCTAGCTCAACGAGATGCTAGCTAGTAGTCTTTGGTGCTAGCTTGTGGCAGCAGATCGCTTCGGCTAATGCAACTTCGTGTTGAGTCTTTGGCGTTCACAGTCATAGACAGTAAGTCCCGTCCTCGCCATTTATCTCTGTTGTTTGTTCACGTTATAGTACCACTACCGACAGACTAGTGCACTCATTCAATCAATCAGTGATGTCGGAGTTCCGTCAGTGGGCTGCCAAAAACATCACCGCCTCATCGGGGGGCATCTTTAGATGTAACAACAGTGAGCACAGATGTTAGTTCCCATATGAATACTCTCAATTATCTGACGCGTTTTGTTGCCACTTGACTTTATGTAAAATGATGTGACATTATCCAGTCCCGAGTTCTCGTCATAACTCTGATAATTAAAAGGTGAAATCATTGTTATAAACACACACACGCACACAAACCCGCACACACACACACACACACACACACACACACTGGTGTTGCTGGGCTATTGGTAACCATGCAACCAGTGGATAATAATAATTTCCACATGTTGCATATTGATTCACAAAAATCGTGGTTAGATCCCTCCGGACCACATCAAATCATGTTTACTGAATTACAATTTACATGTAGCCTGCATGGGGCCATAAACGTAAAAGATACGGGAAATATAAATATCTGTATTAACCCCATGGAAGAACGTGATTTGTGTAGTGTCTATTTGGGATTACTTGGAAGAAAAATTCTTGTATTTATTACTATGTTTTATTATGCAAATACCAGATTGACTGATGATCATGGATGTATTAAGAGAACCATCTAGCTATCCAACTTGTATTTCCGGTTCAGAGGCTAAACGGGCTACTGCCACTATGGTGTTAAGAGAACTACTGCCGGACTGGTTGAACGGTTGAACCATAAACGGGCGGCGTTGTTACAGCGTCTGCCATTTTGATTACAAGTACCTTGCGCGCAATAGATGGTGTCAACTGGCTCTTCAGGATATATAGTAGTTCTTTAAATCAAAGCTACAATCTTGTAGGCAAAATGCTCTCAGCAGCCCAGTTACTCGATGAGTTGATGGGCCGAGATAGAAATTTAGCCCCTGATGAGAAGCGATGCAACGTGCGATGGGACGACGAAAGCGTAAGTTAGCATTCTAGCTAACGTTAGCCTAGCAAGTTATGATTGGTGATAAGCTAACATACCGTTAGCTAGCAAAGATAACTTTAATCATAGGATGTGGGAGTTGGCTAAACGAAGTCATCTGTCATTAGTCTAGATTTCAGTGATAAGGTACACTATTGGTAACTTAGCTGGCATTTTGAGTGTTGTCCAGGCACCCGTGTTAGTAAAATTAGCACCAGAGTCTGCTAATGCTAATGGTATTTTATCGGCTCACAATGCGGCGTTATAGTATTAGCTAGCCAGACTGTTGCCCTGTTGCTAGCGTTAGCTTTAAGTGAGAGTTCTTGTTCGACTAGCGATAGTTATTAGCGCTATATCCGGCTTTGGTTTGTGTAGCTATGTAACTGGTAACTTGAGACATAGCAATTACATGTTAGTATTAAATCCACTTAAGGACAGACTTGCAAAGCTTATTTGTTCCCAGTTAGCATACGTTAACGTTACACGCTATGGCCTGATTTGATGTAACGTTAACTCGAGAGATTCCAATAAGAATTCTGTCTAAAATAGTGCATCATCTGTTTTCTTTTCAAGAAGGTCTGTCGGTACTATCTGTGTGGCTTCTGCCCAGCTGAGCTATTCACAAACACCCGCTCTGACTTGGGTAAGTGAAGTATTGGTAGATGTGTGTTTGTGTATATATATGTTTTAATAAAGCAGTAGCTGACGTCATATTGGAGGATAATAAAGCTTTGCAATTTTTTTCCCAGGCCCCTGTGAGAAGATCCATGATGAGAATCTCCGAATAACGTAAGTTCAGATTGTGGTTTTTAACATAAGGTGTGTGTGTGTGTGTGTGTGTGTGTGTGTGTGTGTGTGTGTGTGTGTGTGTGTGTCTGTCTTGATATATCCACCTAATAAAACTAATGAACTGCCTCCATACCACTGTGTCCAGGTATGAGAAAAGCTCTCGGTTCATGAAGGAGGGCTATGAGCGGGACTTCCTGCGCTATTTGCAGTCACTCCTGGCAGAGGTGGAACGGCGGATTCGTAGAGGGCATGCCCGACTTGCACTTTCCCAGGCTCAGCAGAATGCAGGGGTTTGTGCTTTTGGTTTTGGCGCATTGTTCTGTAATTGACTAATGTAAAAATCGCAATTCTTATCTTCTAAGATTCTGAATTAATTCACAAATTCCCTATAAAATAACCTAGATGATGCCTAATATCAGACTAAATTCTCATGGTACAGTAATGGACTAGTTCCCAAAAGTGGCAGCAACGCTCGGCGCTAATCATGTGACACCAAAAGATTCACACCCCTATTTTTCTGTAACCCATGCTTGTTGCTTTGTTGCGTTTGTAGCCCCAGTTGTCACACAAACTTAGTGTCCTTATTACATATTTTTATGATCTTGCGGTGCAATGGAAATAATGGGGGAATAAATGATAGGGCCTGTGTGTTTCTACCTGAGATTCAATGTCGTTTTTTTTTTTTTTTTTTTTTTTCAGGGTCCTGGTCCATCAGGAAAGAATGAGGAGAAGGTCCAGGTTCTAACCGAGAAGATTGAAGACCTAGTTTTACAGGTTTGTAACAACTATGTTGAAATAAGTTACATGTTTTTTTTTTTCTAATTGATTAGTGCATATATCAGCCTTAGTAATTTGGAAGGAACTAAGATGCACTGTAACGTATAACCTTTGCCATTTATCACCGCTGGAATTGCTAACATGGAATACATAATCTCTTATCTTTACATAAACTGGTGTGAAATGATCTTATAAAACCTCAAACTATGTTCTCATTGACAGCTCAGAAATCTAGTTGTCAGTGTTATGTCACTTGCATTGTGATAAAATGGTTGATTTGACTCTGTTTTTGCTCTGGCTCAGATTGAGGAGCTGGGTTCGGAGGGCAGAGTGGAGGAGGCCCAGGGAATGATGAAGCTGGTGGAGCAGCTGAAGGAAGAAAGGGAGCTGCTGAGCTCCACCCCCTCGGTGAGTCGGCTAACTCCGGGCCAGTCGGCCCACAGATGCCGCTCAGTATATAATAGGCACTGCTCATGTAATGCTATCTGTTAGCAAACATGTTTTGTTCTTATTATTAAAGTCAAACTAAGCTTGGACTGAAAATGATTCAACCAGTCCCACTGACATTCATCCTGTCTAGCTAAAAGTTATTCCTCATTAGAGTCCACAATAAGCATCTTGATTATCATATTTTGCCCTCAATGCCATAACTGTGCAAATTAGACAAGCACTTGTGCTCTGAGGCAGAAATGTATTGCTTATTACATTGTTTTATGTTGTAACGTGTACTTTTTTTATTCAGACCATCGAGAGCTTTGCGGCCCAGGAGAAACAGATGGAGGTGTGTGAGGTGTGTGGGGCCTTCCTCATTGTGGGCGACGCACAGTCCCGAGTGGACGACCACTTGATGGGCAAGCAACACATGGGCTACGCCAAGATTAAATCCACTGTGGAGGAGCTCAAGGTAACAGGGTTACATATATGATTCATGTCTTTATAAAGCATGGTACGTTGTACAGAGATGTTACAAGAAAAAATAGGAAATATTGCTACATGATTTTTAGGGGAGGAGGGAAAAAAAAATCGATTCACGTATATCTTGATTTTTTTTTTTTTTTTTTTTTAAATGTGTGACTATTTTTAAAATTGCTGCTTTCTGGCAGAATCAATTTTTTTTTTTTTTACCAATGATTCACCTAAATACTTTCTATTTATACGGTACGGCCGACTACATCATATCAGTTTCCAGCAAAACAGATTGAAAACAGAAAATACGTGTTATGTACAAATGAAATTATTGTCAGACTGACTGACATGTCATGTGCTTTCTTTTTAGAAAACAATTAGTTTTTAGAAATGTCTCATATGTTGCCTCTAGAAGTGTATTAATCAACTTTTGTTTTTAATAAAGAAGGAAAAGAAAACTGCAACACTCGATACTATTGAATCGCAATAAATGAAAATCGCAATGCAGATCGACTCTGCACCCATGCATCGTGTAATAATCGAATCGGGGGCGGGGAAAAAGCATATCGTCCCAGCCCTAACATTTTTGTCCCCTACTTTTAAACAAAGTGAATGATCTACAGTACATTATACCACCTAACCTATTTTTGATTTGGGCTCTGGTCCAAAATGTACTGATCAACTTGTCGTAATTAACATGTGGGCTCCTGCTTATTTACTCTCAGGAGAAACTACGTCGTCGCTCAGAGGACCCTCAAGGTGAAAGCCCAGCGCTTAAGAAGGATCGAGAAGACCGCGAGCGTGAGAGGGAGGAAAGGGAGAAAAAGCGCAAAGAGGAGGAAGAGAAAGAGAAGGAGAGGGAGAAGGAGCGTGAAAAGGAGAGGGAACGAGAGAGAGAGCGGGAGCGCGAGAAGGAGAGAGACCGAGAACGGGATAGAGACAGAGATCGAGACAGAGATCGAGACCGAGACAGGGACCGGAGGGCACGCCGAAGCAACTCTACCAGTCGCCACTCCAGTCGAGCATCAGACAGGAAGAGGAGCAGATCCCGAGATCGCCGGAGGTCCAGGAGCAGAGACAAGGACAGGGAGAGGGAACGCAAACGCAGCAGGTATGGCTGACTCTCATGTACCACATTGACCTCCATATTCCTGATGGTCTAACATGCACACATAGCAATGTGTGACCGTAAAAGGACGGAGCACTATTGCCTGCTTCTGTAACGGATGGAGGCACCAGTCCAGAATTAGATGAACCATTTAAATCCACATTCACTACAACACATAGTGGGAAACATTATAGTTTGACCTGTAAGGGTTTTATTTGAAGTTAGGCCTGTCATTACGTTGTGATTGCATTACTGTTACAGGCCAATTTTTAACTGCAGCTGTTGATTAGCTTGTGTTTTTTTTTTTTTTTTTTGTATAAATGCATCCTTCACTAGTTTCCTTACTAACCTATATCCCTCCCTCTCTTTATAGGAGCCGTGACAGGGACAGGGAGAGGGAGAGGAAGCGCAGCCGTGAGCGATCTGACAGAAAGCGTCGCTCCCGCAGTCGTGACAAGAGGAGGTCGCGCAGCTCAGAGCGCAAATCTCACCGCCATCGCAGCCGCAGCAAGGACCGGGACCGAGAGGAGAAGAGAGACAAGGACAGAGAGCGGTCATCGAAAGACAAAGGTGAGGACTTGGAACAGTTTTTTGTTTGAACTACATACTAAGTTACTCGCTTGGTCTGACCATTAGTTGCTGTTTGTTTGTTTGTTTATTTATTTATTTTTTTGTCTCAATAGTGCAGTGTGCAGATTTCTAATAGAAAGCTATTAAACCAAAAACCTTACTGTACCCAGGACAGTTGTCCACCATGGAGAAAAGATTACTCTTTGGTTGAGGTGTATATAAATTAAGGCTGACTCCAAAGCTTTCATGATGTCCAAATCAGTATTCGAATAGCCCATAAAATAAGGAATAGGAATCCCAAATTATTTTATGCATTAACATTTATTATAATTAGTGTGTGTGTGTGTGTGTGTGTGTGTGTGTGAAATTGATAGACAGAAAACCATGTCACGGCCTGCCTCCCTTCATCCTGGCACCTAGCCTGAGTTATCATCTAACGCTGCCAGCACCGAAATTGAAAGTTTGACTCCGCTAAGGCTAGCAATTTGGCTGCAACTATCGGCATGCAAGATGTCGAAAAATACAGGCATCTGGAATCATTTTGAAATTTGGGGAGATGACTCCCAAAAACTTGAGTGTCAGATATGCCAAATCACAAATCTACAATGTGTTTGGCAAATCACCTGAAAACTGTAACCGCTCAGCCTTGATAAAGTAGGATTGCCAGGCCTTTTTAAATTAGGTGTGTGTGTGGTCACATGTATAATTTATTTGATGCATAAACGTCTCTGCTGCCTGTCAGCAGCAGCAGAGTGCACAGCTTTGAACATGTTCTTCCCACCGAAGCCCCAAAAGTGATATTCGGGACAGCTCTAATATAAGCGTATCTTTTCCCAGACCGTAAGGTAACGGAGGAGAGGAGCAGCTCTAAGAAAGACAAACACTCTGACGGCGATGCAACTGCCATCAAGGCTTCGTCAGAAGCGGAACCGATGGAGACAGAGGCGGCTGCCTCTGCCTCCCCTCTGCTTAACGGCCAGCAAGAGCTCCTCCATTCTGAAGGTGACACTCAGTCCAATTAAAACTGATCTGATAGGACCTCAGATCAGACTCAGGTAAGTGCGTCCTCCTCCTCGCTCCCCCCTGGCTCTCAACCCAACCCCTCCACCCTCCCATACCCCCACCTCTCCCATCTCCCCTGCCCACCCTCTCACCCTACCTCTCCCACCCTGTTTACGTTCAGTTCAATGCCTATGATTTTGTGTTATGTGCTATGTGCATATATCTTTATCCTGTTTTTGAGTAGTGCATCATAAGTATGCACTGAAGATGAAGGACTAGGCCTGATGAATGAGAAGAAAATAGAAAACATTCACACAAAGCCAAGAGGGAAAGGCCAGTGTAGCCCTGAGCAAACATACCCGGAGGTACCCCTCGTTTTATATCGGTTTTTGCTCCTTTTGTAGATGTATATTTGTCTTTGTGGACAAAATGGCAGAAAAAAAATATGAACTAGTCCAATAAAACTTCCCTGCCTGTATTTATGTTTTTGTTATTTACTTTAAGTAGGCAAATGTAGTAAATTTTGATTTGCTGAGATATTCAGCCACTGTGTGTCTACATTTTATCTCCTGCTCATATGTAAACACACAGACATACTTTCAAAGGTGTATGTGGAAAAACAAGCCATTTATTTTTCCATAACCATAACTCAAATGCCATGGATTTGTTGTCCAGCTTACTGTGCCTGATAATGCCATGCAGTGTGTGTTTGGGGGGTGTTTATAGCACCGGGGGCCTTACGTAACTTACTAACTGGAGGGTAGGGTTTATCAAATGAATTGCAGCTGACTTCCATACCTCACACAGCGTTGGTGTTGTGAGCGAGACCACATGAGAAAAGGGCAAATTAAAAATCATGGATACTCTCTGACTGTCAAACTGTGCAGGTACTCACCCCAGGTACTCCTTTCTCTACCCACATCCATTTCTGAATGCTGTTGCCTGTCAGAAAAAACAATTCTGTACTTCTCCAGAACATGAACTTGAAAGTTTGAATGTGTTTTTATTTTTTGTTTTTCTATTTGCTAACTTTCAAATATGTTTGGGGAAAAGGTAATTTTATAGAAATGTCAGAGTGACACATTTTTTAAAATGCTGATAATGCACAGACTGCCTGCTTGATCTACTTATTCCAACTGCTAAAATTGTCACTGATGTGTATATTTCCCCATTGTGTTGTCCAGGAACAGTTTTGTTGGGATATTTTTGTCACATTTGTTCAGTTTGTCTCCATCCTTAATTGGTCATTGAATCTGGTGGGGAAAAAAAAAAAAACCAATTGTGAAGTGCACTTTTGCATTGGTGTAAGAAATATCAAACAGGTTTGTCACTGTTTTTTAAATGATAGGGCCAAAGGTGGTGCCTTTTTTTTTAAAGTACTGATCTTTAATGTACAGGTCTGCTCAAAATAATACAAGTATTTACAAAATATTACTATATTCTGGCAAAATGATACTATTGTGCTGGTATATGGTTAGTATTTGTGCATTATTAGCAGCGTTTATGATCTACACTTTCCTCTGTGGCTAAATTGAGGGATATTTTTGACCAGTAGTCTTTATATAGAAGCTAGTGTTGCTCCAGTAGCAGCAGTTGTTGCTACAAGCACTTGTTGTGGGACCTTTGCTAACATTGCATTTTGTGAACATTTTTGCTCAACAGGGGAAGCTGGGATATCTGGTGGAGGAAGAAGTGGAAGAGCGCACCCATCCTTTACCTGAACCTGACACGTCGCTTAAAAACAAGGTGAACCACAAGTGTGTAGTGGCTTATTTAAAAACATGAACCTAACGTGTGTAAATGAGGGGAGAGGGGAAAAAGAAATTTACATTGATTTTCATGTTCCATCGCCTGTCTATCTTTTGGCTGGATGAGGGTAGTTTGTGGTTCATCTGATGTATTTCTTGGTCTAGATGTGGGTCAGGCATCACTTTGAATACCAAACATTGAGAAGTTAATTATGGGGTTTTATTTAGAAAATCTTTACCCATCCTCCTTGTTTTTTGGCATTTAGTAAAAAATAAAATACAAAAAAAAGTGCTTGTGGTTTGTTTTGGTTTGTCAGGTTCCACTTCACTCCCTGACCTTTTTTAAAATGTCAGTTAAAAGCATATGTACAATATTAGTCCCATGACAGGGCGTGTCTCTTTTATTTTTTTTTTCTTCTCCACTTAGAGCTCACATTGGTTGCTCTTGTCCCCCTGTAAAATATACTGATTTAATTATGATCAAAACATTTCGAAGACTTGTTTAAATTTGCTCTGCTTTTAATGTCCATGTTGTCTCCATGAATAAAAGTAAAAACTTGTCAAGGTTGTGTTGATTTATTTCCCATCATCTGGACCGTCTACCACAACAAAAATGTCATTTGTTTTATTTAAACAAAAGCAGATTAGCGCAGTGAATGGGAGACTGGGAATAAATAAGGTGGTGAAGTGTCCCTTAGCAAGTTGAATTAACAACCAGACTTCTATGGTGTTCACTGTTTTGAAAGTTCATCCTGCATTTTGGTCCTCCCATAGAAGGGGAATGCATGCAGCTATGGATTTCCTACCAAGATCAAGTAACACAGAAGATCTAAGGCCTTTTCATAGAAGCAGGTTTAAAGGGTAACTTTTACTGGTCTCTTTACTCAGTAAAGTTTATCACAATAACGACGTAAATCAGTTTCTTAAAACTCTCCTGCTTGGGTTGCCGTGTTTGTCAGTGTGATTTTTAGATAAACCATTTACAGCTGCAGATGAGCTGTCTCGACTCTTAACAATGAATACTAAGATGACCTTCACATTGTTTAAGATTTTGAGAACTAGGGTTAAAGCTTTAGTGCGTAACTTTTTGATATTAATGAACATCCGTTGCCAAATGAGTTGCTAGAAAGCTAATTAAGACTGTCTGCTCCACACAACTCTCTGTATTTCTCAGTATGACTGTTCAGAAGATTGTGGCGTTCAGTGACTTTCCCGCGCAGAAACTCAAGTGAAGATAATTGCCTCTTCTGAAGAGTCCATGTTTTTTTTAATCCTCAGTATCCTCCTTGGCTACTAGCAACTGCGTGTAGGAGTGTGTGTGTGTGTGTGTGTGTGTGTGTGTGTGTGTGTGTGTGGGGGGAGGTGCACGGTCACGGAAGGCTTGTATCGTGGGTGTGCTGACAGTTTTGTTGTTACTTAGAATTCCTCATGGGGGAGACAAACTACGCATTATAGCTTTAAAGTTACAAACGTATTTTGCGAAAGGTATTTGTATTTTCTAGATTGAGGGATAATCGGCGTACCATTATTTAAAAATAATAATCAAACCGCTGCAGTATGCCATCTCATTATACTGTATAGATATAAAACTACAGACTATCCAATTTAGCTTTTTGTTAATTGATAAAGCACCTGTGCAGTTTTTAGATGTGCATTTAATGAGAAGGCTTTTGTGGTCTACACCAGTCACATCATTATGCAGACAGTTATGCAAACTCTAATCTGTAATCTTTCAAACAGCAAAAAGCCACTCTGGTATAATATCTTCATCTTGCTGAACTAGTAAATCTGTGGATATCCATACATACATTATAATCAGAATTTGCCCCTCCAGCTAGCGTCTTATTCCTCTCTTGTAATTGATTGTGAAAACACTGCAGAAGTATCCTGTTACTGCCAACCTAACCAGCAAGACCTGGATACAAATGGTGAAGTATATTCTGGCTGAAAGCCACTTGGCTCGATTCGATTTTAATTAATCAGTAATTGCAAGAGCTTCTTGCTCATAAATGCTCGACGCTGACTTGAGTGTGATCTGAAAAAGTCACCGGAGAAACAAACTGTGACTAGCATTAACATCTTGTGCTACTGGACCTTAGGTACACTATACAGTGTTTGCCCACATACAAGGCCCGATGTTTTTCCTTACTTCTGACCTTTCCAATCCAGGTGCCTGTGGAGAAATCAGCAGGAGTGTGTTCTTCATTTGAGTGAAATTAATAGCTACTGCGTTTACAACCGACGCCCTGCATATTAACCACTGACTAAAATGAAGCCGAGAGTGAGAAACCACAGAAATATTTCAACTTTCAAATTTATAATCCCACTTGGTGTTATGAGAGCTCAAGATGGTGTTACAAGTTAATAACCAATTGGCATTCAGCAAAATATGTCTAATAATCTCAAGCAATAAAGGAGGCAAGGTTATTTTGGTTGTTTTGGGGTTCTGAACTCGACAAGAAGACTTGTTAAGTGACCATATTACAGTAGTAGCAGTTGTAACTGCCCACTTGCGTTTAATAAACTGAACATCCATCCTCCTTACTGCCTCAGCTATGTCCAAAGCTACTTACCAGGTTATGAATGAGATTGTGAAGTTTAAAATTGTAACTATTCATTCTCATCTTCCTAAGCTGAAAAGGTTTGCAATTAAAACTCATTTTTGGCAACATTTTTGTTTTGCGCTAGTATTCCCGTTGTCAGTGGGGAAATGCCAGTTTTAAATAGTCTCAATAGAGTTCAATTAGTGTAAATACAGTTAATAGCTTTTGGAGTTTCTGTACTCCGCAAGCAAATTCTCCATCAATTACAGCCATGCTTGATTGTGCAGGTGGACTGGCCCAGCTGTGACCTCTGTCTCTCTCTTGCTCAATCTTCTGCTGAGTCATCGCCTGAGCCTCTTGCCATGAAAAAATCTTCTGCTGAGTCGTTGCCTGAGCGTCTTGCCATGAAAAACAATTAGGCATCCACTCCTCCCTTCCTGTCCCAGAACACCAGATAATCAGGTGGGCTTCAGATGGTCTGTTAACTTCTAGGACTGAAGCTGTAATATGGAATAATGACCCATGCAGGGGAAGGCCCTGGTTAGAGAGCCAGACACAGTGCTCATTTGGAAAGATGGATTGGCACCAGGCAGCGGCAGATATGCATGGTTAGGAGCTGGATTCATGGGGCAAGTTGGACTGATGAACTGATTTAGGGTTTCTGCTCTATATCATTTGAGGATTGTACTTTTAAAATGTTGAATCTTGCTTTAGGTATTAATTTACTGCAGAACATTTGCATCACCAAACAGCAGGTGGCAGTATGTACCTATTTTTTGGGGAAAGACCAAACAACAAAGTGTGTGAGGCAGTGGCTCCACAGCAGTGCAGACACAGTATTTCTTGAGACATATTGTTATTGTATGCAGGGAGGAACATTGAGTCACTTAAAACTGTTTCACACTCAGGCAACATTAACACCCCATTCTCTCTGCAACACGCAATCTGTACATGTCATTAGGAAAGCCGTATTTCCCCAGGGTAAGAGTTGCAGCTAGTGGAAAAACAGAGGGAAGAAACAACAGGAAGATAGTGAGCTGAAATGAAAAAGTGATAGAGCAAGAAACGAGGGGAGCGAGCCCGATGTGACGCTAAATAACCAGGGTGAAAAAAGGATAATGGAGACGGATCGTCTCCTCTTTTCTCTATTTTTACTCTTTTTTTCACATAGACACAGTCAATCGCAAGTGAAGGTCAAGAGGGAGAGCAGCATGTAGATTATGCAGCAGAGGAGGCAATTCATCAGTGCTGTCGGCGTGCTGTCTGATTAATGATCAAAACTCCAACACACACTCACAGCTTATGTCAGCTGTCAGTCATTTTCTGGTGGAGGAATATAATTTCCCCTAAAGGCATCTGTTACTTGTGCTGAACTAGTAGGCTACCTATTGCTCCTTGCACAGCTGTAGCACTAGTATTCGATCTTAGAGTGTTTATATTATTACAGGTGTTGCAGTGATACTAGGTATCCTCACAGGAAGACACTGCAGAAATACTCAAACTGCTGCATCGTGATCTTAATACCACTGCAAATCCGAGTCCTTTCTTTTTTACATATGCCAGTCGTTTTTAATCGTAATTCAGTCTTAGCACCAATCAGCCTTTTTTGCCGGAGCCACTTAATGTGAACTTTAATGCCCAGCACTCCCACCATCATTCATGTTCAGTACATGTTTCTTATTAAATCCAGTGACGGCTGTAGTGCTTCACTATCTTGTGCTTCAAGATGCCAATATGCCACCTTGCAACCACTTAATCGTGGTAGTGGATGGCTGCAAATCCACCACTGTGGACAATCCACGGACAAGATTATTAACACGTTAATGACTTAAAGCTGTGGTAGTCACTTTATTTTTGCCGTCGTTGTGCAAAATGTCTATAATTATCCTAGACTGTATAATTTTAATGGACGGAGCATGTGTGTCGTAACCCATTGGTTTGTGGAGATCTGCTATGAGTCGTCCAGTTTGCCGTTAACGGGCGCAGCCACCCTGGTTGCGGATGCGACGATTTTAGACTCGAGGGAGGAGCCACGTTACGTTACACACTTTCACTGGCAGTCACATCATAGCCACACCCTAAAACACCCCTTGCTTTATCGCCGATTTTAAAATCAACGAGACCATAATTCAAAAAAATGAACATCATTCTGTGTTGCAGAAGACTTAAAACTAGCGATTGAGACCATAAACTCATTATGAAAATGTTTACTGAGGTAATAAATCAAGTGACAAGCGGGTCACTTTCTCGTAGACTTCTACAGAAACCCACCTCCTTTTGCAACTGCACGTGTCTCCCCCTGCTGGAATTCAGATCGAATGCAGGTTTAAGGCACTTCCGCATTTACAGCACTTCGCCAAACCGGATGCTTTGTCCATTAATATTATACAGTCTGTGGTCATAAATATGTCAACAAAATGAAACAATTTTGAAACTGGCTTTATCTAATGTTCAGATTTCTTTTCTGGAAATGTATGCAAATTAGCACATATTTAATAAGATAAAGAACTGGAGAAGTTTAATGTTGATATCTATTAGTTAAAAATATATTCCCTATTCAGCTGTAGTGTCTAACTTTAAGAGTATGTTAACATGTTGTTTATTCCTTCATTTTGCAGGTTAACACAATACTGTCCAAACGATGAATTGACATGTATTTTCACACATTTCTAAGCTACCTAGCTTTCCATAAGGCTAAGTATATGTCAGTCAGTGCTCGTGTGAGGATGTTGTATGTAAAGGAATATTTCACAGAACAGTGAGATGCGTCTCTAAAGAATAAAATGTACATTCTAAGCAAAACCTGGACTCTAGCTTAGAGCAGTGACGAACTGGGATCAAAAAACTGCCCTGGCACTTGCCCTATTTTTGTCAATAACCTAGCTTGGAAATTAGTAACTCTGCCTTCCGAGTGAATCTTTCCACGCACCTCGCAGCAGTACAATCTTGAATATCTGTGGCAGTGTGCATAAAATAACTTCTCAAAATTAACCAAAGACATATTATCAGTAGTGGCCCATAGCAGCCCTTCTGGCATTTGCCCAAATTCCAGATGGCCAGTCCGTCACTGGCTTAGAGTCAAATTGCAATTGAAGTAACACAATATACATGTACACAAACACACATGCCCATGCAGTTCTTATGCCTGCATAGATGTGCATCCATTGTTGCTATATGGGGATTATATAATAATAATTGTTGTATTCAATAATTAATATTATCCTATATTGAGTTTTGATTCCCTAGGTTCCTTTTAATTGTATTTCATATGGTCTTAATGATACAGGATGACAGCAGCTCTGAAGGAGCATACTGGCAGCTTAATGGACACCTGCAGTATTTACGTGTGATCCGTGTCCCCCTCTGTTTGGGAACAAAAGACATCTGACTGGTTAATGTTGTCCAGTACAACACCACCACTAATTAAGCCTCTAGGAGTACTCTAGAGTTGAGTCACCTTTACAGTCTTAATAAAAGTTGCACATTATCAGCTTCACAGAGCTAAGATTGCAGTGCTGCCCTGTTGGGTTGCAGTGCATTGTACAGGGACTCTTTTTCTGGTTGTGTATGTTTAGACTGTCTGGGTTTGGTTAGACATTCAACTTCAGGGTTTTACCCACATGCTGTAAAATCTAAACTCTCACTAGTAATAATGGAGCCAGAGTGGATCGGGCTATAGTGTTTGCACTGCGCTTCATTTTCTCCCTCCCTCAGCAGATGGCTCCACCACAGGAATGGGCTCCGAATCAACGAATAACAGCCCAGCAGCTTTCTGTCTCTCTGACTATCTCTTCCTTTATGTTCTCTCTTTTTCTTTTCCCTCTTTTTTTTTTCCTGCAGTGTTTGCATTTCTGGCCCCAGATGAGCCACCTGGAGCCAGGAACCAGGGTGGCAGCCGGTGAGACTTTTCAGTTCTCCCACCTCATCAAAGCTCTTTTGTGGACAAGCCTGTCCGCTGTGCTGTCTCCTCCTCTAAAAGCTCAAGAAGGAATAGTTGGACAGAGAGAATGACAAGAGGATAAAACAGGAGCAAGAATTAATTTTTTCCGCGGGATGACTTGCATTCAAATAATGAGAGAGGAACTAATTTCAATGCACCGAATCACTTAATTTTGAAATTGAGATCAACAGTAAACTCAAGGAGTCAGAAAGAGAGACTTGTGGGGATGGATGAGTGATATGGAGAGCAAACAGAAACTGACTGTGATTATGTAGTAAAATCTATTTCACCTCGTGTCCTTAAAGAACACACTCGCCGACGCGTGAGATACAGAGCAACACCAAATCATCCCTTGGTGTAACCCTGTCTCCACGGCAACGGCTCAAGCTGACCTTGCCTAATTTGTACCATAACAACCGACAGTCGCACTGCGCCTGGAAATATGCACCAGGTGAAATGAAAATAATTTCACACACAGAGCTAACAGACCTGCCTTCGTGTCTCCCCACACAGCCAGCAGGGGAGAGAAACCTGGAGGAGAGCTGGAGCAGAACAAATGACAATTAACCACCAAAGTCTGGCCGACTAATGTCAAACAAGGAAAAGAGCATCATTATAGAAGATGTCTCTCCTGTTTTTTATGTAAAGCCAAAGATAACAAAGTTACCAAACGAATGTGTGCCTATTTTGTCCTGCTTAATCAACTTCTTGGCCCTGTGAATGAGCTCCAGCGTCATTAGAAGACCCTTTAATGGCCCCTATTTGTATTTATTGATGTTAGACGGTGGCGCCCAAAGGCTTCACGTTACAAGTCAAATCCATGACGTTTTTTTTTTTTAAATATTTGTCAGTCATGAGTGATCGTTGTTCTCTAGGTTATTGACCCCGCTCATTGTGCTCATGTTATTTCCCATTAATATGGAAGCAACATTGTTCTGACAAGAATCTCATATTCTCATAATCTCTTATTATTTTGTACTTTTATTGACATTTGTTTGTCATCTTTGATGATTGATAGATATTTTAGAGTCTACTGAATATTTATTCTCAAATGTCTTTTTCTTCTTTTATTTAATTTGATATTTAGTTAATGGATGGAACTATTTAACCTGATTCCGCCAGATGGATTGCTTCGCATTTGCTCGGCATATCCATCTGGGAGCTTTCCGTTGGAGAACTTTTGGGAAGGGGCGAAAATACTGGTTATCTGATTGGATAAACCATCTGTCTAGACGGGCCAAATCAACCAATCAGATCAAACTCTGGGAGAAGAGCAAAAACATCTTTTCCTCCGAGAAAAGCCTCCAGTGCCGTTTTTTGCTCTTCTTTCAATGAAGGAATACTTTCTAATTCGGATAAAACTTGCGCGATAGCTACGCTCATCTCATCCGCGGAAGCTGCCATGTTGTTTAGACTGAACAGTCGCTTCTCGTTGTGTCACACCTAAACCCGCCTCAAAACCAACGCTGATTGGTCGGTCGTTTGGCCAACGGCTCCAAATTTTCTCTATCTCAAGATGCCAGACTGATCTGCGAGTAGAAAACTGGAGCTCGCCAGATCAGGACGGTATCAGGAGGCTAGGAAGTATTAAGGTCGATTACAGATTGACTTCAAAACCAGTTATGGATGCTCATAAATGTTGAGAGGTAGAAGAGACAAATGGTTGAAAAAGACAGAATTTGTTTCCTTGTATTGAAAAATTTGAGATTGAACCTTTTCTCCCATTGATGGGTAAAGATGAAAGATTGTATCTGCTAGAGAATAATGTGGGAAGATGATTGTAATATAGTTTCTGTTAAATTGGTCATTTATATTTCTGGTTATTTTTCTTTTACTGCCTTTATTCATAGGACAGATTAAGTCAGGAAAGTGGGAGAGGGAGGGGGACGACGTGCAGCAAAGTGCCACGGCCAGAACCGAACCCGCGGCCGCTACGACAAGGACTGGGCCTCTGTATTGGATTGGCTTCCTGTAAAATCCAGCATTGAATTTAAAATCCTTCTCCTGACCTACAAAGCTCTAAATGGTCAAGCACCATCATATCTAGAAGAGCTCCTAATACCCTATTGTCCCACTAGAGCACTGCGCTCCCAGAATGCAGAGTTACTGGTGGTACCTAGAGTCTCTAAAAGCAGAATGGGTGCCAAAGCCTTCAGTTATCAGGCTCCTCTCCTATGGAACCAGCTCCCAATCTGGGTTCGGGGGGCAGAAACTGTCACCACATTTAAGAATTAACTTAAAATTCTCTTATTTGATAAAGCTTATA
Organism: Perca flavescens; assembly: GCF_004354835.1. Classification (NCBI taxonomy): domain Eukaryota; kingdom Metazoa; phylum Chordata; class Actinopteri; order Perciformes; family Percidae; genus Perca; species Perca flavescens. The sequence continues at coordinate 9,521,005 of NC_041345.1, read as the reverse complement.
GTTAGGGAGTGAGGAGTTGCAGCGTCCGCCTAACCCGGCCCACCTGCTTCTATTCATAGTCGTCAGATTAATAATATAACAAAAGTAGAGGGAGGCAGGCCAGCACAGCCCGATCCGGCAGGGGAGAGTTCCAAGCCTGAACAGGCTACCTCTCCTTTTGACCTGTCTCTCTTAAGGCGCTTTTCCATTACATGGTACCTACTCGCCTCGCCTTGACTCTACTCGCCTTTTTTGGTTTTCCATTACGAAAAAAAGTACCTGGTTTTTTAGTACCTGCTCAGTCGAGGTTCCAAGCGAGCTGAGGCGAGCCGAGAAGGTGACGTGAAACCCTGCAGGCTGCTGATTGGTCGGAAAGAAGCATCACTGATCACTGCATTGCTAGCGAGAGACGGCATTTTTAAATAGTTTAGCCAGCGGTGTTTTTTTTGCTACCGGAGGCTCCACGCAGAGCTTTCTCCGTAGCATACAAGTGGCCTGATGGTTATACTGGTGCGCTGGTGTGTGCATGTGTGATGTGTGTGTGTGTGGGGAGCTAGTGAGCGAGGGAGAAGTGAGAGAGTGACGCTCCGCAGCGAGTAGCGACTCTAGAGTCATATATATGTGACCACGGTGGGAAATCTGGAGCAGTAAACGTTAACTATCTCTTTGATATCATGTTGTTTACTGAGACGGAGAACCAGGAAATGCGTCGGGGATATGTCAATGGGAAAGCAAGCTACTAAGCCACGCCCACGGCAGTCGCTATGACGACCAGCCACGCTGAGGCAATACTAAAATCTGCAATGGAAAACGGACGCACAGCGAGCCGAGGCGAGTAGAGTCGAGTAGAGTCGAGGCGAGTCGAGCAGGTACCATATAATGGAAAAACGCCATTAGTTACGCTGTTATAGTTCTAGACTGCCAGGGGAATTCCTTCCTTTGACACACTGAGCTGCTCTCTCCTCTCCCTTTTCTTTTACCATTTGTGTGCATCCCGTCCCAGAAATGCTTGTTATTAATCCTAGCTTCTGGGGAGTTTACTCCCCGGAGTCCTTATGTTTTTTTCACCCAGCGTATTTCCTTGGAGAACGTTGGCACCAAGATCCTGGTTGCAGCTGGCGCCGTGGTCCTGCTGCACTCCCTGCTAAGCTCTGCGGTGCCCTGCAGTGTCATACTGCGTCCTGCTGAACCCTGCTGCTTCCTGCTACGTCCATCCATGCTCTGCTGGGCCACGCTACATCCTGTAACGCCCTGCAGCGCCCTGATATGACATGAACTACTACGACTACCATTTGAAGTCACTGTTCCATTATTAATGTGACTATTATCGCCACTGTTCATCACATCCCCAACCGGCACCGTCAGACACCGCCTACCAAGAGCCTGGGTCTGTCCGAGGTTTCTTCCCAAGAGGGAGTTTTTCCTCGCCACTGTCACACTGCTTGCTCTTGAGGGAATTACTGTAATTGTTGGGGCTTTGTAAATTATAGAGTGTGGTCTAGACCTACTCTATCTATAAAGTGTCTCAAGATAACTCGTGTTATGATTTAATACTATAAATAAAATTGAATTGAATTGAATTGTACGTGGGTCGCGCACACTCAACAAGGTGAGCTAACCAGGCGCACCATATTTCTCTTTCTTTCTCTCTCAGTTTGTGTATGAACTAAGTATTAAGAAAAGGATGATGATAGTGTTTAGTATGCGTGGTATCTATGGTGATCTATCAGTCACAGGACCGATCAATGGATCGGCAAAGCCTCAGACACCTCCCTGATGAAGGGCTGCATGTTTCAGCATGTTGTACTGTTGTGTGTTTTAGCACCCATGCTCACCCAGGTCTGCACCTTGCTATGTTTGCATTTTTAGAGTAAGTCTTTCGTCATATTAGGTCAAAGTAAAGCTTGTGACAAATCTTTTCATTTTACTATTCAGACTCATGCTTTGCCCATGATTGCGTTTCTGTTGGTCAAGCACATACACAGCATGTTTGTCACACACAAACACACACTCCAGTGTTCTCTATCTTCTCCTCTACAGGAAAATGCTGATGGTGTGGTCTTGTCTTCTCCCTCACCCACCCCTTCTCTTTCACGGCACACTATTCCGTCCCATGAATTATGTATCTAATTAATTAGGCTTGTCATTACAGTATATGGTCAACATGAAACTCCCCTTTGTTCTAGTTTAAACATAAAATGGACCTCCCCCCCTTCTTCATCCCCTCTCTCCTGCAGTCATTGTCGGCCATGTGTTATGGATGAGAGGGAGGGCCCTGGGTATTTGTTGTACCCCTCGGGATGTTGCATGGCGTTGCGCTGGGGAATACAATGAAATAACAAGATAACAAGATAAAAGCCTCGTGTTGGACTTCAAAGTGGAACGGCTGCTTGAATAGAAGCAGAGTGAAACGCAGTCTGCGCCTCGGTGATTTTCAAAGAACAAGCACGTGTTCACGGAAGGTCGGGGCTTCGACAGGATATGCAGACATGGGATGTTACGTAGATGTACATGTGATGGTGTGAATATATTGAAACACTTTCCTGTGCCTCAGAATGCTACCTCTTAGTGCTCCTGTCATTTGTATGTTAATACAGCAGCCAAGCTTATCCTCACTGGAACGATCAAGTTAGACCATATTAATCCAGGCCTAGTCTGGCTGCACCGCCTGATATAACCCTCTGCCTTTACAATGTCACAGGCATGTTTAGCACTAAGTAACCTAAAGGTGTAAATCTCCCACAAACCTGTAATTCCTGGCAGACCTCAAGTCTCCCAGCTCAATGTGCCGTCTGTGCAATAAATTTGCTCAGCATTTATTGATCCATGCTGTGCTCACTAAGGTGGGCTGTCTTGGCACCTCAGAGACAGAGAAACGCACGCGTGCGAATGCTCATACTCTCTTATGACAGGGGGGAGGGGATATTCAGGCATATTTCTCTGCAGATGCCACACGCAAAGCCCACTTTGTCTTTCTCTGTCACACACACACACACACACACACACACACACTCACTCTTAGATTTCACAAGCTTTAATGCACTGCTCTCACACCACGAAGCAATGGGAGGGTGTTGGGAGGTGGCCTCTGCATTGTGAATCCTTTGGCCTTTCATTGATCCAGGGCTTCAGTAGCTCTGTATTGATCGCCCTTTCCTTGTACAGAGATCAGTCATGTACCTGTCCACCGATGCCAGAAGCAAACTCTTTTATGCTTGACCAGCAGTGAGATTATACAGTCAAGTCGGTGATAGGCAAGGTTTAACATACAAGGCTCTTATGCTAATTGACGATGTGTCTCAGAGCGACAGCCTTTGAAATACCTGAAGCATCCTTAAACACAAGCTTTGAGACAATACGTGCGCACGTGTGCATCCTTGCTGCTTAGCTGCAAACGCTGTCAGATGGCATTACTTTGATGTACAGTATCAGTGTAGGTGTTTATGCCTGCATTTATGTGTGTGTGTGGCTTCACTCACTTTCCCGCAATCACCCTGTGTGCGTTTGGGGGTGAGTAATGAGGAGCTGGCTGTCTGGCGGATGCTGTGTAATCATGCAAATCAGCACCACGCTCATCCCCAGCAAGGATATTACAGGCGATGCCGGACACTGAGCAAGGGCGACCTCCTGGCTGATTTACTCTGCCCTGTTCCCATTGTCCCCGTGAACGACACCACGGCACTGACGTAAAGGATGACAGGGAAGGAGAGAGACACAAAGAAGGGCGGGGGAGCGTGGAGAAGATGCTAAAGAAATTAGACACTACAAAATCTCAAATAGAAGCAGAGGAGAACATTTGCAGCGGGGGATTGAAAATAGCAATAAGGTTGTAAATTGCTGTTCAATTTGGTGTGTTTTCACCGAATACACTGCATGTTTTGTTCTGTGTTCTCAGATGAACTAACAAACACTCGTTTGGATCAGCTAGCTAATGTTCCCTACCCATTTAGTCCACTCATCCTGTAGCGTATTGACATGTGGCATGAACCCAATGACAGACATAATCTAAGTGGCAAGCAAATGTGGTTTCACACATGTAAACAGCAGAGTGAAGTTTATCAAGTGCTATCAAGGTATTCAGTATAATGTGAATTGGAGTATTTGTGTCCGTGGGTGCATAAATGGGAGTTGCAAGTCTGTTATGTCCAAGTGCGTGTGCTTGTGTTTTTGGGGAATGAAGTCAATGAGTACTGACATTTGCACTGATGTGCACTGAAATGGAAAATACAGTGAGTGTGGACTGACAACACCTGACTCTCACCTCAAAACGAGGGGCAGGTCCACTGTGCAGGTCTACACGCAAATATACATTCTTACTCAAACATGTTTTACAACATTTTGTTCACATTGGGTTTAAGGCTATCAGGCACTTTGGCTCAAGAACAAAATCTTTAAAGCGCCCATATTATGCTCATTTTCAGGTTCATAATTGTATTTTGAGGTTGGACCAGAATAGGTTTACATGGTTTAATTTTCAAAAAACACCATATTTTTGTTGTACTGCACATTGCTGCAACTCCTCTTTTCACCCTGTGTTGAAACATCTCACTGCTGTAACATCTTTGTTGGCAGTCGCACATGGGCAGTACCTAGGTATGGATCGTATCAGCTAGCTAGCTGTTTAAACAACTTCGGTCAGTACAAGGCAGGATTAGCCGGGAGACTTCTTCTAAACAAGGGCGCACTTCCAACTTTGCGTGGAATACATGCAGAACAGAGACATGTAAGTAGTTCAATACAATTTATTTTGTAGATTATGGTGAAATTCAGCGTCAGCGTTAGTTCTGGCAGGCCAGGTAGTCAAGACGCTGCTAACGCTATTGGCCATCAACACGGTCTCATCAGCTGATCTGCTCCAGCTGAGCTGCATCAACTGATCTGGATTAGCCCATCAGCTGGTCAACACCCCTCGCTGCTCAATGGCTACACTCAAACAGGTCGCCCTATTTAAAGCAGATTCAGTTTGCTCCTGCCTGCTTGCTGCTCGCTTCTCTGCCGCCCGCCACCTCCCCAGCTCCTCCTGGTCGTGTGTGTCGTGGCATTTGCTTCCATGTCATCGTTGCTGCTCTGTTCATTTGGGGGAAAGTTCAGCTCACACAGTCCTAAACTGTGTGAGCGTTCCCTAATGCTGCTGCTGTCCTCTGACTCTCTGCGATTTCATGGTGCTCATGAAAGGTCAGAGGACTCATGACAGAGCCATACCGCCAAAATTTAATTCAGAATTTATTAGCTGAAATGCAATTATTCAATAAAAATTTCCTAAATAATTTTCATTGTCATGTGTGTTCTTGACTTTATGGACCTGACAGAACTAGTGTGTGTTGTAGCAGTGTTTTGCCATTGAGAACGAGCTAGCATGCTAGCACTAGCATGCTATGGTAAGCCCCTTCGTTTCGGCTAGTGACGTAGAAAGCCCTGACAGCCCTGAAAGATTTTGACCAGCTCACCCGGAGACTGAAGGCAGGACACATTCAGAAACCTGTATATCACTCAAAACAGCATGGATGGTTTTTTTCCAAGTATGTATGCGTGTGGAAGCACCAGAGACACACAATTTCACCCCAAATTACAGAACAAGTGATTTCTTTCATAATATGGGCAATTGAATGTCAATATATATATATATATATATAAATATCACTCAGACATCAATATAAACACTCCACACGAACACTAATCACAGGGCTTTGAAAATGTTTTGTGAGTTGTGTTTTGATCTGTGCTCCCTGCTGATTGCTCTGACACATTTCTATTAGGTTATAAGTGATTCACACTGGATGCATCTCAGAATTGAAGACAATAGCAAAAATGTTGTCATGTTAACATTACAAGACTTAAATCCAGTGACACAACTAATTTAATACATTCCATTTTTGTTTGTTTATTGTTTAATTTAATTTCCTGAAGGATTGTAGCTCAAAAGTTATCTTCCTGCTAAACATAACATAACATGTTTATGTCTGTTAAAACAAGGTGGTATTGATTCATGCTTAATCTATGGGTATTCATGTAAAAGATTAGATGACTGGGTGAGCGGGCCACACTGCAACCTGTAAGAACTGCAGAACAGATATTCTTTTGCACTACAATATCTCCCTTATTACAGCTAGAGCCTTGTGAGAATAATGAGATCACACGCAGGTGAGTAGTGAACTGCTGGATCGCCTGTCTGGTCTTGAAAAGGTGGAGATTATTAGGCTGCTTGTTGCTGTTGAAAATCAAAGGGCCATACTCAACCACTATAAAGATATACACATGGCGGTATGTCGTCTTTAAAAAAGCATGCTGTAGTGTTAGATGCATGACATAGCGGCAAACAGCGAGTGGACATCTTCACTCTTTTTAAGCTGACTGCATACCATATGTGTGGATGAGAGATCACATTTGCCACAATACACAAGAACAACAGATCTGCAACAAGATACATCTCCCTCCTGAGAGAGCAGAATAGGGTCACGCTACAAATTTCCAGCTCTTGTAAAACTAATCCAAGTAAATTAGCCTACGGTGTCACTTGAGACCATGCTCTAATAAAATAGCTGTCCAAAAACTATCTTTCACCCAATGTGCCATGCCTAAATAAGAATGAGCCCATTTGGAATGCCAAATTGGATTTTACTTGGAGTGTAATGAATTTAAATTAAAGTAAAGCAAGCTTTATTGTGTGGCAGTAGCACATTTGTCACAAGCTTATTTATTTTTTTCTACCAGAAGTCATATTGGCTTTATTATATGTTAAATCCATCAACATCAGCAATAAATAAACAATTTGAGAAAAGTAATTACCTGCAGTCGCAACCTTTTTCAGATCATCTTGGCTTACCAAAGCTCATCTTTGAATTTGTTTTTTATCAAAGATGTCTTTGAATAGCTTTTTTTCATCACGCCTTACAATGAGAGATCCTAACTGAAACTCACAGTTGCAGGTGTTTTTAACATTATTTTTGTTACTTGCCATTTACTTTGTTAACATTTTTTACTCTTCTTGTGTTGCATTAAATTCTGATTCTTCTACATTTTTCTTATATAAATAAGCTGCTTTATTCACAGATGGAGTTTGATCACTTTGTTACAAGCTACAAGTTTACAAGGAATAACTTTCATGCCCTAACAAGTGGTCTGGGGTTCACTTTCAGCCAGCCCTGTTGCAATCACTTGGAGTCTACACCAGATGTGACAAACCACACTAAAATCTGATTGATAGGTTGAACATGTCATATTAACGTTCTTGATTGGGTACAGTAAGAAGAGGCTAAACATTCATTTCACGTTCGCCTCGTTTACACCCATAAGTGAAACTTAGCAGGTAGTCACTGCCAGTACAAGGAAAGAAAATCTGTGTAAAAATGAAGTCTATGTCCAGCAAACCAAATATAGCCTGCTGTCCTTGATGTTCCTGTGATCACACTGAGGTCTGTTCATTGATCCGAATGGAGACAAGAACATAGATGTGAGACTGAGGCAAGATATTTCTTTTTTTTTTATCAACTTCTATCAATCTGTGACCTTTCCTCCTCTGGTTTCTTCAGTGTCTCTATTACATAATGTTGGTAGCTATACTCTAACCTAACCACTTTTCATTAATTAGTTGAACTTATACCTCCAGCTGCCTATGTATACATACTGTACTGTGATGTACTAAAAATAATTGAACAAGAAAGCCAACCTAACAATGTGACCATTAATGGAAAATACAAGAAAAAAAGAAACCCGCTGGGCTCATGTTAAAATCTCCATCATTGATCTTCCTTCTTCAATACCAATGATTTAATAAATTCTTTCCCTGCCTATTAGTATCTGCCCTCACCTCGTCTCCCTTGTCTCCACATGAGCATCAAAGCCATAGACATAAAGAAGTATCACTTTTTGAAAATTAGCCACTCACTTGAATGCAATTCACCTGTTGCTAAGCGTCGCCCTTAGAACGCAGATAAGCCAATGACAGTCCAGCCTGAATGAGACTCAGACATCATGCTGTGTTCCAGACACAATTATTTTTAGCTCGTAAGTTACGACTTCAAGTCAAGACTCACAACTTGGTAGCATTCCAGGGTTCAGCTAAGGCTACCTAACGTTAACGTTAGCTAGCGGCTAACTAACGCTGACGTTAGCTAGTGCTAGCTGATACTAGCGATTTCTAGTCGGCGGCATATTTTGGGCTTCATTTAAAAAACATAACCTGTTGGATTACAATGTGCAGAATTACTTTACGTTGCCTGTTTATGTCTATTTATTTCTATTTCTCACAGTTAATCACCGGCGTCTTTACAGCATCAACAGGGGGTCGTTGTTGTTTATGTGTGTGTGACGTCAAAAACTGTAATTGGTACAACGATCTGGTACCAGTTCACGGGTAGTAAGTTACAGTTTGACTGCCGTTCCAGGGCCCTTTCACGGGTAGAAGGTTGTGAAAACACGGGTTACGTGTTGCCTGGAATGCAGCATCAGCTCAGACAACTCCATGGTAACAGTGGTAACGGTGGGGGGTGGGGCTTAACGACAGGTCAATTGCCCCTTGACTCATGCTAGTGAGACTAAATAACACGCAAGCATGCATGCATACACTTTTCCAAAATCTAGTCTTAAGTATGTCTCAAAACTATAATCATGTACTCATAAGAACACGGAAACAGGTTTTGCTTGCTGTTGTCATTACTCCTGCTCATACTGACTATTTAGAAATCTCTTCCTAATTCACTTCCAGTGTAACTGATGGGTAAAATCTACACCTATCACCTATCTCCATAAAAGGATTTCCGCACAGCCAGTCTGGACAAAAGGAATTATTACAGCAAGCAAAACCAGTTTCCATGTTCATATGGACACTTGACTATTTGTTTTAGGCAAAATGTAAGGGATACAAGATTGATCCAAAATGTGTGTGTGTGTGTGTGTGTGTGTGTGTGTTGTTATGCAATTAAGCATCCAAGATTTTGTGACCTGTGAACCGGCACTCTCTCTTACTTATCTTTCATTTCTCCTATCCTTTTTCCTAATAGTGTCCTCTGAATCATGTCTGATTATATCCCTCACTATTTATTTCCTCACCTCTCATCTCCACTTTTTCTTTACTCCCATTCCTCTCAACCTTTCTCCTCTTTGTTCTCGTCCCTGATCCCCTCTTTTACCCTCTATACCCTTAACTCTCACCCTGTCTTTGTCAATGCAGACGGTGCAGTGTAATTTCACTATGGCTACATCCTGTGCACATAGTGTTGGCTTCAGTTTTACTTCCTGGGCTCCCGTGGATCTACAACATATGTTCAAAAGCTAAATATGGACATTTTTACATCCACCATTGGAGTCTGTGACACACTGCTTTTCTTCACTTGTCTCACTGATGCTTTCCTTAATGCTTTTGGCACCTTTCTCCCGTGCATTGTCCACTTTGTTTCAACCTCATTCATCTATCCACCTGTTCTTTGCATTCTTTTGTCTGCAGTGTTGTTTCTCTGCCTCTGTCTCTCTCTTTCCTGTCTTTCTTTTGCCCTCTAAGCTAGGTCTGTCTGATGGCGATATCGTCACTGTATGCAAGTACAGACACAGCAAGGACAAAAGACAACATTTTCTACAAAGGAAGGCATGGTGGCTTCTTGATCCAGGCTGCAACAAAAGGCAAGCACTTGACAACCGACGGGTGCTCAAAACTCCATTTGCAGCAAAGACGGCCGCGTCTTTTTCTTTCTGTTTCTCTCTTACACACACAAGTGAACACACACACAGCAGGCATTTCTCCAGTGGAGGAGAAATGCTTGCCCAGTGTGGGCCTACACGCTCAGCAGAGCACCTAATTGCAATGATAAATATGAGATTGTGGAGATGGGAGACAAAGGCTCGTAGGAACTCTCCTCACATGAACCTGGGGAGGGAGATGGGCTTAACTTAGAAACACATAAATGGACTCTATACACACGCACGCATGCACACACGCGAGCAAACACATACACACGCGCCAAAGAAACAAGTCCACAGAGGTACTAATGCACACATGCAGCACACAAGCCAGACAAGAAAGGAAAAGAAAGAAAGAAAAGTAGCCTAAATTAGCCTAAATTAGCACCTCTAAAATACTATACTGCATGTTGCAAGGAACAGAGTTTTCACCTGACACTCTTAATTTCTTACATCCAAAGAATGCATATAAACAGCCATGCTGGAGACAGTAAATGTAGCAAGGAACCTTGATTCTGTCTTGGAACTCAGGATGAATCTTGAGTTTAACTAGAAAATGCATTTAGGGTTAGGGTCAGATTTTCTATATTCTTGTCTTTAATTACTATTCATACATTTTGTAATGATTATTTTGGTGATGTCGGGGCAGGGGTGTGGGGTTGGGGAGGTTAGTATGTGAGTGAATGTGTATGTTGTACTGTAATGTCTTGTCCTTTGTACTGTCCAATCCTATTGAGGACCCTCTCGAAAATGAGATGATACTTCTCAAGAGGTATTCCTCGTTAAATAAATAAATAAATAAATAAATTTCCTGCAGAAAATGCTTGTGAATGCTGAAAAGCTAAATTGCTTAAGCTAAACTGGATTGTTGGCATAATTGCGTAAGAAGAATGTAGTGAGAATAGTTGGAGAAGTGGGAATGGTTATAATTAGTATGGATTTTATTGAAATGTTGAATAATACCAATAATGTATTAAACAAAACTGAAAATGTTCAAGTTTAAAAAAAAAGAAGAAAAGTCATAGGATAGCATGTCGAAAAGTCATATTATAGGTATGTTCAAAAAAGTCATATAATAACTTATCGATAAAAGTCATAGTATAGTATGTCAAAAAGAGTCATAGTGTAGTATGTCGGTAAAGGTCATAGTATAGTATGTTGAAAAAAGTCATAATATAGTATGTCGAAAAAAATCATAGTATAGTATTTTGAAAAAAGGGATTAAACAGTCATAGTATAGTTTGTCGAAAAAAGTGATAAAAATGTCCATCTCCGCCCCCTGGTGAGCCCATCCATGGACCCACTTCAGTTTGCCTATCAATCTGGCATGGGGTGGATGAAGCCATTTTATACCTTCTCCGCAAATCTCTCTCCCACTTGGAAAAGGTTGGAAGCACTTTAAGAATCATGTTCTATGATTTCTCCAGAGCTTTCAACACCATCCAGCCAACGCTCCTGAGGGACAAGTTGGATCGGACCGTGGACCTTCACCTCACTGGATGGATATTGGACTACCTCACCAACCAACCTCAGTTTGTCAGGACACAGGGCTGTGTGTCTGCACAGTTGATGCAGCACAGGGGCACCGCAAGGAACAGCACTCTGGGCTGAAGGCTTCTGCTCCCACGCTGCACGGAGAGACAGATCTTTCCTGCCTGCTGCTGTCAGACTCCACAATCAGCACTGCTCCCAGTAGACCACATGGACAACACACACACACACGAGGACTGATAAACCCTGCAATAAAAAATGTGACTCTGCAATACTGTAAACACATTTTAGTATTTTAATATTTGTTCTCTTTACTTATTTTTATTTATTTATTTTTAGTTTGTTTATCTGTGTCTTGTACTTTTCTTCCTATCCCTTGCTGCTGCAACAGAGTGATTTTCCCAGTTGTGGTATTAATAAAGGATTTGGAATCTTTGAATCTTGAATATAGTATGAAAAATAGTATGTCAAAAAAAGTCAGTATTGTATGTCGAAAAAAGCAAAAAAGTCATAGTATAGTATATCAGAAAAAAAAGTTATAGTATAGAATGTCATAAAAAGTCATAGTATAGTATGTCAAAAAAAGTCATAAAAAAGTAATAGTATAGTATGTTGAAAAAAGTCATAGAAAAGTCATATTATAGTTTGTCAAAAAAAAGTCATTAAAAAGTTATGGCATAGTATGTTGAAAAAAAGTCATAAAAAGTCAGTATAGTATGTCGAAAAAAAAGTCATAGCATAGTATGTCCTAAAAAGTGTTAGTATAGTAAGGCGGAATAAAAAGTCATAGTTTAGTATGTCGAAAAAAGTCATAAAAAAGTAATAGTGTAGTATATCAAAAAAGTCATAGTACAGTATGTCTAAATAAGTGATAAAAAAGTAATCATATGGTATGTCAAAAATAGTGATAGGAAGTCAAAGGTGACGATAGAATGTTGATGAAACTCATAGTATAGTATATGGCAAAAACAATCCTAGTATAGCATGTCGAAAGAATTGATAAAAAAGTCATAGCATAGTATGTCGAAAAACGTGATAAAAGATTTATAGTATGTACGTCGACAAAAGTGATAAAAATTCATAAAAAAGTCTTTGTATATTATGTGGAAAGAAAAAGTCATAGCATAGTATGTCAAAAAAACTGGTAAACAAGTCATAGTATAGTATATCAAAATAAGTGATAGTATAGTATGTTGAAAATAGTCATAAATAAGGCATGGTATACTATGTCGAAAAAAGTCATAAAAAAATCACAGTATAGTATGTCAAAAAAAAGTGTTTGTGTTTTGAACCTTCAATTTTCATTTCATCTGTAGCAGCTTATCTCACTGGGCTATGTGTGAAGCTTCCAATGCCCTCCTTCGGAGTTGTATTTATCGTTGACATTACTGAAGGCAAAAAAAAGTCGTGAAAAGTCATAGTTTAGTATGTCGAAAAAAGTGAAAAAAAGTCATAGTATAGTATGTCATAAAAAGTCATAGAATAGCATTTAATGAAAATGTCATAGTATCGTTTGTCAAAAAATCGTCATAGTATAGTATGTCAAAAAAGTCAATGTATAGTATATCGAAAAAAGGCATCGTATAGTATCATAATCAAAAAAAGTCAAAGTTTACACCAGAAGAAGTCTGGAAGAACATGTAAACGCCACTGTGCCACCAAATAAAGTATGTCAAAAAAAGTCATAAAAAGTCATAGTATAGTATGTCAAAAAAGTCTTAAAAACATCATAGTATAGTATTTTGAAAAAAGTCATATAAAAATCACAGTTTAGTATTTTGCAAAAAAAGTGATGGTATAGTTTGTCGAAAAAAGTCATAGAATTGTTGTGTTTTGAAGAATTTAACCCTGAACCTTCAATCTTGATTTTATCTCTAGCAGCTTATCTCACTGGGCTATATATGAAGTTGTATTTATCAACAAAAAAAGTCGTGAAAAGTCACAGTTTAGTATGTCATGAAAAAATCATAGTATCTTATGATTAAAAAGTCATAGTATAGCATATTAAAAAAAATCATAGTATGTTGAAAATTGAACCCTCAAGCTTCAATCTTCATTTTGTCTGTAGCAGCTTATCTCACTGAGCTATTTGTGAAGCTAACCATGCATGGTTTGGAGTTGTATTAAACGTTCACATTACTAAAGACAAAAAAAGTAGTGAAAAAGTCATGTCAAGAGTAAAAAAAAAAATATTAATGTAGTATGTCACAACAAGTCATAGTATAGTATGTCATGAAAAAGCCATAGTATCGTTTGTCAAAAAAAGTCATAAAAAGTCATAGTATAGTTTGTCAAAAAAAGTCACAATATAGTATGTCGAAAAAAACAGTCATAAAAAGGCAAAGTATAGTATATCTAAAAAGTGTGGAAAAAAGTCTTAAAAAAGTCATAGTATAGTATGTCAAAAAAACTGGTAAACAAGTCATAGTATAGTATATCAAAATAAGTGATAGTATAGTATGTTGAAAATAGTCATAAATAAGACATGGTATAGTATGTCGAAAAAAGTCATAAAAAATCACAGTATAGTATGTCGCAAAAAAAGTGTTTGTGTTTTGGAGAATTGAACCTTCAATTTTCATTTCATCTGTAGCAGCTTATCTCACTGGGCTATGTGTGAAGCTTCCAATGCCCTCCTTCGGAGTTGTATTTATTGTTGACATTACTGAAGGCAAAAAAAAGTCGTGAAAAGTTGTAGTTTAGTATGTCGAAAAAAGTGAAAAAAAGTCATAGAATAGCATTTAATGAAAAAGTCATAGTATCGTTTGTCAAAAAATCGTCATAGTATACTATGTCAAAAAAGTCAATGTATAGTATATCGAAAAAAGGCATCGTATAGTATCATAATAAAAAAAAAGTCAAAGTTTACACCAGAAGAAGTCTGGAAGAACATGTAAACGCCACTGTGCCACCAAATAAAGTATGTCAAAAAAGTCTTAAAAACGTCATAGTATAGTATTTTGAAAAAAGTCATATAAAAATCACAGTTTAGTATGTCGCAAAAAAAGTGATGGTATAGTTTGTCGAAAAAAAGTCATAAAATTGTTGTGTTTTGAAGAATTGAACCATGAACCTTCAATCTTGATTTTATCTCTAGCAGCTTATCTCACTGGGCTATATATGAAGTTGTATTTATCAACAAAAAAAGTCGTGAAAAGTCACAGTTTAGTATGTCATGAAAAAGTCATAGTATCTTATGATTAAAAAGTCATAGTATAGCATATTAAAAAAAATCATAGTATGTTGAAAATTGAACCCTCAAGCTTCAATCTTCATTTTGTCTGTAGCAGCTTATCTCACTGAGCTATTTGTGAAGCTAACCATGCATGGTTTGGAGTTGTATTAAACGTTCACATTACTAAAGACAAAAAAAGTAGTGAAAAAGTCATGTCAAAAGTAAAAAAAAAAATATTAGTGTAGTATGTCACAACAAGTCATAGTATAGTATGTCATGAAAAAGCCATAGTATCGTTTGTCGAAAAAAGTCATAAAAAGTCATAGTATAGTTTGTCAAAAAAAGTCACAGTATAGTATGTCGAAAAAAACAGTCATAAAAAGGCAAAGTATAGCATATCTAAAAAGTGTGGAAAAAAGTCTTAAAAAAGTCATAGTATAGTATGTTAAAAATTGTCATTGTATAGTATGTCAAAAAAGTGATGAAAAAGTCAATGTATAGTTTTTCAAAAAAGGCATAGTATAGTATGTCAAAATAGTCATAAAAAGTCATGGTATAGTACGCCAGAGAAAGTCTGGAAAAACACGCAAATGCCGCTGTGCCACCAAATGAAATACGTTGAAAACAGTCATGGCATAGTATCTTGAAAAAAGCCATTACAAGGTCATAATATGGTATGTTGAAAAAAGTCCAAGTCTAGTATGTCAACAAAAAGTGAAAAATAAATCATAGTATAGTATGTCGAAAAACGTCATAATAAAGAATGTTTAAAAAAATCATAGTATAGTATATCAAAAAAGTCATTGTATAATATATCAAAAATAGTCATAGTATAGTATGTTGAAAAGAGTCAAGTCGATGTATATGTCAGAAAAAGTCTGGAAAAGCATGCAAACTCCACACAAACAAGCCCAGCAGAGTATAGCATGTCGAAAAAAGTCATAAAAAGTAATTGTATAATATATAGAAAGAAGTCATAGTATAGTATGTAAAAAAAATAGTTGTAGTATAGCATGTCGACACTTGTGAAAAAAAATCAAAGTATAGTATGCCAGAAAAGTCTGAAAGAACATGCAAACTCCACACAAACAGGCCCAGCCCAGACTGGGGTTCGAACCAAGTTTGAGAGTTTTCATATTCTAATAGCTTCAAAATAGGTTTTGTGAGTTTAAAGTTTGAATGACAGCTGTAGGTGAAAGTACATGAGAGGAGTAGCATTTAGCAGTGGAAGAAGCCTGAAGAGGATTTAAAGATTGCTCCATTGACTTTCAATGTAAAAAGAATGAAGCTTAACATTTTAAAAAGTAAATGGTGGGAAAAAGTTGAATACAAGCACAAATGTCCTTAAAGAGTTGAACATTTTAATATTTAATGGTTTTTGTAGCTGAAAATCGGATAGCAGAATGCTGCTGAATCAGCATTCACACAATCACTAAATGGCTTGAATAGCCTTATATTTTCACTCAGGTAGAAGAATATTACAGGCAAATATCATCATGTCTGATGCTGTAGACTATATTTTCCCTCAAACTAATAAGCCTAATTTAAATCTAATAAGGTCACAGTGAAATGATGATCAGCGTAACATGCATGATTAAGTTGTTGTTTTTGTTTTGCCTACTCTCTCTTTATTTTTTTTGCTGTTTCTGGCTGTCTCTTTGCCTTATTCTCTTTCCCTCAGACAGCGACAGATGGAAGGGAAAAGCAGAATGAAATAGTGTTTAGATAAACTGAGAATTAAGCAGATATAAAGCATTAAATAATAAAAGGATGAGTACATTTATTCACAATTCCTCATCTTTCAAAGTGTCAAGCTGAATACAGGAGGTCAAGGTACATAAAAGTTATATAAAATGCCAATATTTAGTTTCATGCGTCATAACTATTTTCATGGACAACCATGTGCAGTCTTACAAGGATATTAGGGCAAGAGTAAATTCATATTTTTGAATTGCAGTTCGGATTCTGATTATATTTCAGACACATTGAAGAAGAACTTTTATACTCTAAGATATATTCAGGCAAATTTAAGGTCTTTGAAATTCACGAGTGTCCTCCCATCCCTACAACCTTGTGTCATGCATAATGCGAAGTTTCGTGTGTGTCTGAGTCTGAGCTGAGGTAGCGCAGCATGCATGAGAGACTACAGCCAAAAGCTCTAACAAATTGAGCTTTTTAAGGCAGGTGACAGGCATCAAACTTAAGCACTATACCATCTCGACTCCTTTGCTTCTCTTCAACTAGTGACAGAGAGTGGGTAGATGTATATTGACTGAACCATCCTCAAAAAAAACCTCTTAAGTACCATTACATGCTGTGTTAAGTAAAAAGTCAACAAAGCTTAAACCACAAACTCCCTATTTGTGCACTGCCTGACTTTGAATTAATTTTCATGTATAATTGCTTTGAAGTACATGGAGATATTGCAAGGTTACCATAATTAAAGGTCCAACTGAATATCAAATAAATAAATTGCGTGAATAAAAAACTGCTGCCTTTGTTGCTCTGGAGGACAAAAGATAGACTTTGTTTGGTACTTTCACACTAGAGCAAACTTTATTACAAATTCAGCAAAGTTGCATAAGTATAAGTTATGTAACTTTTCTTCAGAGGGCACGATATATTTTTTACTCTGAATACTTAGATTTAATTTTTGCTTTGTAAACAATTGTAGTGAATTTTTGGAGGTACTGTGTTCCTGCTTGCATACTGTGGCTGTGTAATTCAGTCTGAGCTGTGTTCTAAGGTAAGATCATTAAGAGTTCTTACTCTCACACACACACACACACACACACACACACACACACACACACACACACACACACACACACACACACACACACACACACACACACACACACACACACACACAGAAATGAAACTTTGAGGAAACATTAGAAAGAAAAAAATAATGCCGCAGTCGATTGTCCTGGGAAGGAATTTCATCCAGCATTTTATAAAACAAAAGAAAAATCTAAAGCCCGCAATAACTGATTTATTTGTTTATTTGTTTGCCACTTGGGTGCAGGGGAAACAAGGTGAACACAACATTGACATATTGTCACCTTTTAAGTTGGTATGGTGAACTGAAACCGTTGCTTATTAACACATCCAGCAGTTAAGGA
This sequence comes from Perca flavescens, assembly GCF_004354835.1. Lineage (NCBI taxonomy): Eukaryota > Metazoa > Chordata > Actinopteri > Perciformes > Percidae > Perca > Perca flavescens. The sequence continues at coordinate 9,503,563 of NC_041345.1, read as the reverse complement.
GCAACATTATCAGTGATTTAGAGTCGTGTTTCTGGCCACCCGGCAAATTTTCACTCACTTTTTGCTCCGTTTTTGGTCTCTACAAAGTCCTGAGGGAAATATTATGTAAGTCAGTAGTGTCAAACCCAGTTTCACTAAGGGCCACATTGGAAAATAAGAATCATATCAAGGGCCAGACATTTAAAGTTTACTGACATGCTTTAATTTAGAAAAAGTCAAATATCTTTGACTGTATTATTGCATATCTTATAAAGTCTTCTCCCTTACAGTTTGTTTGACGTAAAGCCCTAAAAAAGTCAGCAAAAAAGTTCCTTAGCCATCACAGAAAAAAGGCCGAAAAAAGCAACAAAAACAACTTAAAAAACGGGGGGGAGTGCCAAAAGCATCGGCAAAAGTGACAAAAACTAGGTAGGCCGAAATTTATTGTGAACCTAAATTGATATGCGGGCCGGATCACAATCTCAGAGGGGCCGGATTTGGACCGCGGGCCTTGAGTTTGACATGTGATGTAAGCATATGGCTCTTAGGCTGCTTAATGCTAAGTGCTATGTTCACCAGCTAATCACTTACTGTGTCTGTCTGCTGTTTGGTGCTGAGCAGGTCGTGTACAGTGGAGCTCAACATTTCTTTCTTTATTTATTTAAACAGGGACAACGTACAATATACATTAACCTTAGACAGGAGAGATGCATTATACCAGGTTGTAGCACATGTGCTAGTTTCCACCTGTAGTCCCTGGGCCGGCTGATGTCAACAAATAATAACACATTTATCCCAAAACCAACATTAAAATGATCACACCCTTCATTCATTCCTCAGCATTCATTTACAAATACACTCCCACATACACATCAATTACTATACATTATGTGAGCATGTTTGTTTTAAAAGAAGCCATTTTTTGGCCCAATATGAAAAAAATTTAAAATTTGCATGTTATCAGCTATGTTGGCAACTTATTCCACTGTCAGCCACACTTGAGAAAGCTGAGCTGCCGAATGCGGTTTTACACTGAGGAATCCTACACTCGCCCCGAACAGTTGACCGAGTCGCTCGAGTTGTAATTTCTGAGCTCAGTGAGATATACTTTTTAACCGGAGGAGCTGTAATACCATTTATTATCTTGAACAAAAGACAGAGATTTGAATATATGATTATTTTTTCAAAACTTAATATACTATGTTTTTTAAGAATATGACAGTGGTGAAATAGCTGAGATTTCTTGTCATGAACCTTAAGGGAACTTTGGTACAATGATTCCAGGGGCCTTACTGCTGTTTTACATGCCTGTGAACAACAAGAGTGAACCAAATAAGAGTGAACAAGAAGAGTGAACCAAAGCAGTAAGAGTAGGTTACGGGCCGGACATCAAAACAACAAAAATTAAGTCGTGGGACACTGCGTATTCTCTCTCCACCACATTGGTGACCCCTTTCACATTTTTGACGTTATCATTTGATACATTATTATTATAAAAAATATCTATTACAGTCGCTTTAATCTTTTTCATTCTATTTTTGTGTGCGGGGGAAATAGAGGTCAGCAACATTTGTTTGTTCCTGATGCTCTCAATCTATCTTACTATTCAGCAGTAAATGTACTAAGAGGATTGCTTTGAAATACACAGGCAGTTTTGCCAGCCTTCAAAATTGTTTTCATGTTAAGGGAAATTGCTGAGTTCTAAATTCAGACAAGGCAGAGATGTGACAGCTTGAACTGGGATTTCAAATCTGTCTGTTGAGAAAACACAGCCCAGCATATGCCTGAACCGCCAGAGCTCCCTTCGAATAACTCTTTTCAAACCATAAACCAGTCACTCAACATTGTTACTGTATTATTTTTCACTATTATCTTACAAAACAGTGGGCCAGGTGTTGAGAAAACCAGTCAATCATCCCTTGCGATGAAAGCGCAGCAAGGCTGAAACCGTCAGTGTCAGCACTGCTCCCAATCTCACGGCTTCAGCTGTTACAGCTTCTCCTACCCCGCTAATGGCTTTATGTTGCAGACGTAAAGCAGAAGAAACAGGGAGAAGAGAGAGGGGGTTGGGAAGGAATAAGCTTTAGCCGTTAGCACTGATCCTCAGACAGGCACACTCCCATGCAGACTCACGTTGGGTGCAACAAGGGAGTGGATATCTGTTTGTGTTTGCATGTGCGTGGAGGAGATGGAGAGAGTAAGTGTGCCATGTGTGTGTGTATGTACATATGTGCATTTATGTCTGTGGATGTGTGCCCACAAACCCTGAAATGCAAATGTATGTGAAAGTCCATTGAAGCCAGACTGCTTCCCATTCTTATTACAGATGGGGAGAAGTGGCGATACTGAACCTGCCTAATTCATCCTCTATAGTGGTAAAAAAAAAAAAAAGGCATCTGTATGTATGTGTGAGTGAGTGATGGGTGGGTGGGAAAAGAGAAAAAAAAATCCTTTGAGGTTGTTCAAATTTCAGAGGGTTTAAATACCATCTGGATATTGACAGCCATTTTCTCTATTTTATACAGTCAGCTCATTTCAGTGGCACTTCATTCATCCTTTTGTTGTGCCACCTTCACAACCTGCCTTTATCTGGCTCTCTCCCTAGAGCCTGTGATGCAATCGATGGGCCTGGACAACTCTCTGGGCAGTTAGCCTTGACGGCTGACAGAACTGGTTTCTACACATGGCCTTGATGAATGTGTGCGTGTCAGGAAAGAGGTGCGTGTTTTGCTGACTGATGTGATTAAATAAATAGAAGAAAGAGACAGAGTGAGGGGAAACTGTTGCTCCAAAAGGAGTCGGAAAAACGTTGACATGTTCATATTCTTTCATTAATAATCCCATAAAACTTCAAATGGAGCACCACTCATTTTTTTTTCATCTTGAAACCCTTCAATTGAAGCAAAATCTCTCAGCAACAGTTCTACATAGAATTCTCCATAATGCTCACTGACCTTCAGTTTCTCCTCTCTAAGTGTGTTATATCCAAACAATACCAGCTTGAAATCACCATGTCGTGGTCCAAGTTCCCTGCTTAAAGCAGCACTCAGGTCACCTTAAGCGACTTGTTACGTGACAGAGCACTAAAAACTACTTTTTTACTGTTTTTTTTTTTTTTAAAAAAGCTTCACACCTCCCCCAGAAAAAGGGGACAAGTTAGATGTTGTTCTTGAGATAAACACATTGTTTGGACCTTGTTTATCAGACGTATGTTTGACATAACTTTTTTGAAGGATATGACACCACAGTATTTCTTTTGATTTTCCAACTACCATTGACTCAATATACTTAGCATTTTTTTCTCCTTTGAAAAGTAGCCGTAACACAATAATTCAACGTATGCCTGAAAAATTCCCTCTATTGATGCATTTTGAGCGTTTGTTTGCAATTTCAGGAATTTTCCCTTGCAGCTGCGAAACTACAACCATTATAGAAGTACTCAAAATGTTATAGCTGGGATAAAACCAGTGGATTTCTAGGTGAGGTGAAACAATGATCCTGCACCAAAGGGGTCTTGAGATCTCAGTGCACTTTCTGTGTTGCCATGGGAAGAAAATCAGCAAACAAGCCCCAAGAGGCTTCTTGGATACTGACCTTTTATGTTGCAAGAGGTCACTAGTACTCTTTCTCTCTCTCAGGTTATGTAAGGCAAATCAGGGTTAATGCCCAAACATTTTAGATGCCAGGCCACTTCTTTTAAATACCTTGCAGACAACTGAAGCAATGACATATCCACTCACACTTTGGGCTTGCATCAACGCACACGCGCACGCATTCACAGTCTCAGAGACACATGTACACTTACCGCTCACCACACACACCTCCACCCCCCTGCAGTGACATTTGAAGGACAGGGGGCCTGCAGGGAGAGCTGGTTTTGAGAGGTTAGATGAGGTGGAGGGATCGCTGGTTCGGGGTGTGAGGTAAACAACACCTCGGAGTTCAGCGTGCATGCCTAATGTGCTCTCTCGCACTGGCGGCTCTGCTGACAAGCTGTCTGGAGAAGTCTCCTGCTCCTGCAGCATCTCACTACCTGAGTCTCTCACACTGTCTGTTGGCTTTAAACTGCCCAGCTGTCCACGTCAACTCTGTACACTTTTGTGTCCCTGTCCTGTCAGTGGCTAGACTCTTGACTCAACCTCTTTTTCTTCAGTCTCTCATATCAGATACTTAATAATTTAAAATGAAATAACAGGTGTAAAGATGAAGACTGAAAAGGCAGCTTTTACTTACCCACAAATGTAATTTGTGTTGAAAGGAAAAAAAGTTATTTGTTTGTTTTAGTGGTTTCATAGCAGCAGTCAAAAAACATTGGGGCATTCCCTTAAACTTTGTACAATTTTATGAAATGCATACTAATGATATAATCATGGTCACTGGCAGCAATGCACACATGCAGATTAAAATACAAAGATATGTACAAATGTGAATTGTACACCCTTAAGGTGTGTTCAGACTGAAGGCAAAGCAAATTTAGGAATCGGCACGATTGCATACAAATTCAGTGTAGGCTATTGTACTCATATTGTACTTCATGAACATATATAGACAAGAGTCTGGAGGGAAATAACAGAAATTACTTCAGATCCTGGTAAATCAGTCTGATTTACACACGCGCACTCTGCTGCACACTCACACATTGTTAGGTAGTTAAAGCTAACATCTGGAGTGTGGGTGCATTGGCTGTTTGTAGCTTATAAACACTCCAGCAGTCCAATTTGTGCGAATAAAGCCTGGTGAAAATTTGCTCCGAACTCAATCTGAACACACCTTTACAGCTATCTTTAAAATTTTACCAGTGGTTTTTACCCCCCGACCTGAGTTCAATAACCTCATTTGTTATTGTCGTTCAATTGCAGCCTATCTCTCTACCAATCGGTCTCCGAGAGGGCAGAGGTGCAGTCTGATTGGTTGTAAGTTCAGACAAGTAGAAGCAAAAACAGACAGTAATGAATACTGTTGAATTCTGAGGAGATAAAAACATTGACATCATTTACTCAGGGCATACACATAGAACATTTATTGCTGCGTAGACAGGCTTTACCCTTTGATGCCATCTTCATTGACACAAGGATTTGTCTCAGAAAGACAGAAGGATATATCTTTGAAGCTAAAACAGCCCTTTGTTGCTTCATGTTTTCCCTCTTCAACCTTTATCCTCAGGTATCCTTACTGACAAACAGGTAAATTCAGGAAAAGGCAATCACTTCACCTGAAGTCATAAACACACACACACACACACACACACACACACACACACAGCATAAACTCACACACAACTGTCTTTACTATCACTCATTAATACCCAACACCATGTGATTAAACAGAGTCATCAAAGTGATTTTGCATGATACAATTTTTTTCTGACATCATCTCATTCTTTTTTAGAAATTAAAAAAGTAAGGTAAAGATCAAAACACTGGGGATACAACAGTCAACCTCCAGAAATCAGACTTAAAGATGAGCATTTTATTTTTGGATGGAGCAGTTAATCATGTGGCAAAAGCCAAAATAAGCTTGCATTAAAATATGCAAAGTTTTGTTCATTGTTAGTGTCAGCTGAATATCAAACTGGTGTGTGTGTGTGTGTGTGTGTGTGTGTGTGTGTGTGTGTGTGTGTGTGTGTGTGTGTGTGTGTGTGTGTGTGTGTGTGTGTGTGTGTGTGGGTGTGGGTGTGCGTGTGTGAAGGGGTTGCTACAACATACTGTATGTGCGAAGAGATGGGGAAGAGAAGATGAGTGCATCAGGGTGTCATTTCTAGAAAAAGCATACTGTATTGCAATCCCAGAACCATGCTTAAGGAACACTAATGTGTCCATAATCGATATGTTGTGGTGTAATTCTCAAATTAAAGTTTTAATAGAGATGGTTTACGCTATTCATGGTTTTTAGCATAGGAGGCTAAAAGCAAACAAAGTTCCCTGTGTGCAGCCAGTAGGAATGTCTATGAGCTGGAACGATCCTCATGTGCTGAGTGAATATGGCTCTTCTCATCTCTGGTTGTCCCATGGGACTCCAACATTTGAAAAAAAAAAAAAAAAAAAATCATGAGGAAACAGTGTTCCCAAAGAGAAATTTGCTGGAGGGAACAATCACTTCAGCGCACAAAAGTTAGTTTGAAATTTTTTGCTTTGTTGTTTTATACACCGTCCACACCTTAAAAATGTTATAAAACTGGAAGCCACTGGCAGACAAAAAGTCCTAGACAACAAGTCAAAGAGATCGTATGGGTTGAATGAAATAGGGACAAAGTAACGGCAACACTTGCATGTGCCTATCTCTTTTTCTACAAAAATAGTGGGATAGAAATCACATGGTTATCACCCAACATTGACATCTTGATACACTTCTGTATACAGATAAAAAAAATTGGTTAAATGCAATTCCATCATGCAGTCAAGGTCCCTCGCAACTCTTGTGGGTTTGTCCATTCATCACAGATCCTTAAGCATGGTGGGAGGAAGTAGTGTCAAAAGGAGTGTGCTTGAAGTCTCACTTTATTTATAAGTAGCTGTGAACCATGTGTTGGTGCACACACAAGGCTGCCCCATGCACACATCTTTGTTTCTTCTGATGGGGTTTGTAAAGCTCTATCCAACCTAGCTCTCTTTCATACTCATTTTGTCATGTCTGAATGAGTGAAAGATACTGGAGATAGAAATAAAAAAAGAAACACTTTCACGAATCACTCCATGCACTTTATACCTCCGCAATCTGTCAATTTCTTTGCATTTTCTGCTGCCACTCAAGACTCGGTTGACAGAGGCACGGAGCTTTGATCGGACAATACCTAGCTCCTGTTTCAAAAACACAGAGGTGTGGTGAAGTGATAACGATTATTTAATTCATGCCTTGGACGGACCTGAGGCAGTGCTCTCACACACACACTATGATCACAAACTCTTGAACTCTCCTCCACCTTGCATTTTACTCTGAACTCAGCAGAAGGTCCTGTGCCAGAGTGAGTAGGACCTGTGTTGTTTCCGTCTGCCAGAACAGATGGACATTAGATCCGCTTTCTGCTTTCCGAGCCAAACAAATGACTTGCCTTCTCCTTTCCCAGCCTTCCTTCCGCCTTAATATATTCCGCCATTTCCGTGCCTCCTCCCACTTACTCGCTGCACTGCCTCTGAGACAAAAAAACGATTCAAAACAGTCTCTGCTGGCATGTATAGCTATTTCAGTTTGGGTACTTCTATTTTTGGCATTTCCAACCTCAGTGAACCCAAGCCGACACAGGGAAAAGGAAACGGTAGAGCAACAACAGGCCTCTTTTCTTGTGTCTTTAAGTTTTAGCTCTTTTGTCTCTGCTCCTATTGACTCCCTGATATGAATGGGCCTCCTGGTCTTCCAATGTGAGCAGAACCTTCCATGTCCTCCTCTACAGGTACAGCCCCTAAGAGTGTTTAAGGATTTATCTTCAGCCCTTAACTCTGCAGGCCACTTCCTCACCAGCAGTCTATACCCAAAACCACTCCCCTAGCTAGCACAAAACAGGACATGGGCTTGTCACAAATGTATCAAAAAAGGGTTGAGGGGGCAAGATGAAGGTTTGGATTTGGAATACGGGACATCATGTGTCATCAAGCCTCTCTCTCACTGATGGAAGCAGAGAGAGTGAGAGGGGACAGCTATGGGTTAAGATCCAAGGAATGGAGAGACAAAGAAAGAGTGGGTAGGTTTCATCTGTTTTTCCGACAAGGCCCTACTGCTGTTTGGCTTGAGCTCTTCCCTTTAAACCCTTGCTCGCCATCTCCTATTTCCACTCTTCCTTCTCCTCTTCTTGTATCAACTAATACCCCTGTCCAGGGGTTGGCCAAGAAGCCTTGGGGGTCCATAAGCTCCAAGCCCAGAATCTCCCTGCGGCCCTCCCTGCCCCGGGATGACAGCAGCATCCCCCCTTGGTCCAGGCTGCCTGTGCTGTTGCACTTCTTCACTGCTCCTCCCGGGTACACCAGGGAGCTGGGGGACAGCAGTGATGTCAGCGACAAGCTGCTTAGTGTCTCTGACAAGTGTTCACTGTTGCCCGCTTGGCTGGAGCCACAGCCACCAATTGACAATCCAATACCTATTCCCAGGTCTTCGTCCGAAGGGTCAATTGAGTCGTCACGGGTGTAGCCCGGGCTGGTGCTTCCTCGGCCACTGCTCTGGCTCCGCTGGTGGCCCCTGGTGGCCTGGAGGGTGAGGGCTGATGAGGGGCTCGGCCTTGGTCTCAGGGTCTGAACTGGGGAGGAAATGGCAGTGCCGTCTTCAGGCAGCGGGAGCGGGCACAGAAGTGGTAAGGGAGCTGTTGGCAAATGCAACTCCAAGTTCTGTGGTGGAGAGATGCTGAAGCTCAGTCCCTCTTCCAGCGTGGTCTGGAGGCTGCCCTCAGAGCTGCCTGTGGCAAGGGACGAGTCACTATGGGATGGGCACTGAAGACAGAAGGGAGAAAGGGGAGAAAGCACATGAATCCAACTCTTTTTCAAAAAAGAATGTTCAAATATTTTTAATATTTACATATACATTTTTTTATTGCATCTTAGACGCTGATTACAAAGCCATTTTCATGATGATAATTTCATATATTATCATTTGTTGTCAGTAGACAGACATCAGGCCATTTCTCATCCAGCTAAGCACAAAAATGGATCTGCTATTTCTTTTTAATCTAATGACTTTCCCAAGGCTCTACCTCAATAAAACCTTACAATAAAAACCTTGCTTCCCCTCCCCCTACCTGTGTACAGAGCATCTTGCTATGGGCTCCTGGGGAGCGGAGCGAAGCCCATGAGTCTGGGGAGGTCAGTCTAAGGCCCCTCGACAACCGTAAGCTCCTACTGCGGTGAGGTGCTGGGATGGCTGCTCCTGCAGGGTGGAAGAACTCTGCAGGCAGATGGAAGAGAGGAGAAATGCCACTGGCTGCTGCTCCTCCTCCTCCTTTGTTTCTTTCCTGGTTGCTGCTGCTGGAAACACCACCTTGAGGAGGGAGTACACTTTTTTCATTTCTATCCTTTTATTGTCCTCCACTTGTGTTGGAAGGATTTTTTTCATCTGAATAATGTATATAGATCTAGCTACAGCAGCAGCTTCATATATATTGTGTACATATATATATACACATACATACACACATATATTTTATATCATAAGCAATACAGTGGCAGTTAAATAGCTAGTAAGTCAGCGAGCCCAACACTTGCAACTCCCTACAAGCTTTAAAATGCTTCCTTTAGGTGGGACCTCTTGTTGCTTTGCAGGATGGCAGGTTAAAGCACCAACTGTTAACTGACAGATTTTAGGTGTAAGGTGATGTTTAAGTGTTGATTTTTATTTTAAACATGTTTAACTGTTGTTTGGTGAGTGTTTGTTGGAACTGACTGTATGGACTGGGAAGCTGCAAAAGAATTGCCCATTGGATTAATAAAGTGTCTGAATCTGAGTCTAATGTGTAGTGTGGGGATGAGTATATGCTTTGGGATGCCATTTGGTTAAATGGTATCAACTGTGGCGGGGCCTTTCTGTGTAGAGTTTGCGTGTTCTCCTCATGTTTGCGTGGGTTTCCTCCCACAAAGACACGCATTCTAGGTAACTAGGACTACAGTTTAGAAAATTCAAAAAAAAAAAAAAAGATGGTTGACTGCGCATGCGCGAGAGATAAACCCAATAGCAACAGCTCTTAGAGGGCGAAGCCTATACGAAATAGAACTACACAGATCATTTAGCACTTTATTACAGAGGTTCAAGTGCCCTTTGTATGCTCTCTTCCTAATTGTTGAGAGGTACATTTCTGGGACCTATATAGTCTCTCCTGAAATCCTCATATTGTGAATATAATTTACAATATGTTTTCTTAGATATTTATCTTGGAAAGTTGTTGCTCTTATTTAACAAAATCATGTTATTTCTTGTCCAAATTGTGTCTTTCATGTGTCAATTTTACCCAACAACTATTCTGGCATATATGTAATGTAGGCCAAAAAACCCCCAGCAAGAAACAAAATCAGAATTTACTTGTTTGCAGGTACAAATACAAAATTGAAACAATAAATCATTAAAGTACCCATATTATCAGAGGTGTCAATTCCAGGTCCTGAAAGTAAAAGTCCTGCCATGTGTTTATTCCACCAATGAACTCAGCCAGCTGGTGGAATAAACACATGGCAGGACTTTTACTTTCTGGACCTGGAATTGACACCTCTGCATATTATGTTAGCAACGAGGTAGCATGCTAACGCTAACGCTAGCATGCTACCTCGTTCTCAATAGCAAAGCACTGCTACAACACACACAAGTTCACCATAATCTACAAAAGAACTACTTACATGTGCGCCCTCATTTAGAAGTCTCCCAGCTTATCCTGCCTTGTAACTGACCAAAGTTAGAGAAACAGCCTTTCTTTTACTGTCTATGGAGCTAGCTAGCTGACATGATCTACATCTGAGTTACTGCGCATGTGCGAGTGCAATCAAAGACAGTACAGAAGAAGAAGAAGAAAAGAGGTCTCACTCTGTAGCTAAAACAGATACCAGGTGAAAAGAGGATCTGCAGAAGTGAGAGAGAGCTGTGCAGTACAACAAAAATATGTTATTTTTTGAAAATTAAACCATGTAAACCTATTCTGGTACAACCTTAAAATACAATTATGAACCTGAAAATTAGCATAATATGGGTGCTTTAATACATTCCTTTGAAATCCAGCCTGGTAGTACAGTGAATATACTTGATCTGGTTTTACTCACTATGGCTACAATGAGGTGAATGCATATGTGGTTGCTGTGTTTGCATCTCCATCTCCTGTAGTGCAATCTCCACCTCAATGCCAGTGCTCAGGGCCCGGCATGGCTGGCCCAACCCCTGCACCTGGCTCTGCACCACGGTTTGAGTCTGGTGGCCTCCTGCATGACTCCCTCCACCTCCAGCCTCCTCAGAGCTGCGGGAGTCACTGCTGCACCTTCCCTGGAAGAGAACAGATTATCTGACATTGAAGGAAATGTCTTTTTTTTTTTTTTTATAAATCTCCAGGATATATTAATCAAGTAAGTGTGTGGAACTTCATTTAAAAAAGAAGCTAAACTAGACATGTAGGGATAGATAAATGACATACATTTTCTTTTATGATTGCTTTTTTATGATTGCTTGGACTTGTGTGCTGAAAAAAAAAGCTTATAATAAATTAACATAGTTTAAAATGTACATAAACCTCTTACTTCTTTTGCAAAATGACAATTCAAGTTTAGGATTAGCATTACATTACATACACAAATGACAATTCCTGGACCAAGCCTAATAGAAAAGAGTGCAGAAAAAAAGCAGCCCCTGTGGCATCCTGCAGATATCAAACATGGTCTCTGATTCATATCATCCCTCGGGCTTTTCATTTAAGTGCTAGTGAAGGGCGAGGACTGATTATGAGCTGAAAGAGCCTGTTATTGTAATGTTAATGTTACATATTGTAACAATCAATGATTAGTTAGAAACGTGTCAGTGTGTGTGTGATGGCTGCAACAGCTGGAAGCGGGGAGCACGAGGTAGATTAAGGCAGGAGTTCAGCTTTGTAAGCTCCTACCTTGTACGTTTTAATTACCATCATGTGGGGACTGCAGAATCATTTGTGCGTGTTCGTGCACGCATGCATGTGTGTGTGTCCGCTTTTGTGCTTCCACTAGTGTATTGTATCTCTGAGTCATTCAGTCCTAGCCCCTGAACGGCCCCCTTTCAAACAGGCAGCCACCCACACCCATACAAACCTCAAACAACCATGGCACACATTGCTCAGTGCCACACACACATTTTTATTTCCCCAAACACAGTTTGGCAAATGAAATCCCTAACCTTAGATCCTTTCTCACCTTCTGTCTTTCCCTCTTTCTCTCTCCCTCTTTTTCCCTCCCTCCTCTAATGAGCAGTGGTTCACAGCCATGCGTGGCAGTTGCAGGCTTATCTGGCTATCCAGAACCAAGGAGCATTACCTCATTACAGTGGAGGATATCTAGGAAGGACGGATGATAAGGGATGGAGATAGAGGGGCTAGAGGGAGGTGCAGAGAAGGTGTGCAATTACCAGAGGGGTAACAGGGATAAAGTAGGAAGTAAGCATGAAAGGGGGAGAGTTTGTGCAAGAGAGGGAGGCATGAGAGCCACCCAGGATAGCAACTATAGGAAGAGCCTAGTTTTATTCATGAGAATAGATTGTGGATTCTTCAAAGACAAGATAACCGACAAGATAACCGATAAGCGATAACGGGATCTTTGGAATCTTAAGGTTTTTTATCTTTAATTCACAAGAGAGCCTACAGCATAGCCATGAAAAATATTTTATAATGTTCATTTGTTTTGTGCTTCCTGGAATAAATATTTTTTTTAAATCATCAGTGAGCCTCTGCCATTTTTTGTGCTTATCCTTTTGGGGGAGTAGGACAATGTGCCGGTATATTGTACATGTCAAGTACAAAGTAGTGAGAATACTTGAAGTTAACAATGAATCTATTGGTATTATTGTGGTCACTGAATCTTTTTCTTTCTCTAAAGCTTTTTTTATTTTTTTAAACAAAAAAGTGTAATTACCCTGGTAATGACATTAAACCAGGTGTTCACTCCCAGACACTCTGTCCCACGTTCACTATTTACTATATCTTACTGGGATGATCATTATGTCATTCAGAATTTTATCTGAGCAGCATAAAGACCAAATAGCGGGTGAAGAATATATTTGTAAATTGCACATTATTACCATTGATCAATGCTCAGATCCAACTTTATTATCAAGGTTGTGTATGTATTTCAGTTTCCTGTTTTATTTTGTAGTCTGTTTTTTCCTCCCTTGTCATGTCTTGTTTTACTTCCTGCCTTGTGTTTCTCTGCCTTCGTTATTGTCTGCCCCACACTGATGTGTTTCACCTGTTCCTGAGTCCTTGTGTCACCTGTTCCTTGTTTTACCTCGTTACCTCTTGTATTTTGTGTGATTTGATTTGATTTATTTAATTGTAAGAGAGTGCCTTACACATGATAAAAGGACATCAAATACAATCAAGGATAAAAACACAATAAAGTCCAACTTATTTCCATTGTGGTCCTCAACACACATCAGGACAAGACAAGATACTCAATGTGTGTGTGTGTGTGTGTGTGTGTGTTCGTGTGTGTGTTCTCTCTCTACCCTACCCTACCCTTTTGGTCTCGGTGGTTCCTGTTTCCTGTGATTCCTGTTTTTGACTTCCACTGCGTTTTGGACTATTTGTACTACTTTTGCCTGCTGTATTCATGACTCCTTTTGTTTGTATTGATTTTATGGTATTAAATCCTCGGGCTCACCACTGCCTGCTGTCTCTGCATTTGGGTCCGACATTCTCTGAATCCTACAACGTTTCTTTACTTAAAAAAACATATTTTTGCACACACTGTCTTTTACTTTGGCCACACAGAAAATTATGTCTTGGGAATAAGGGCATGTATGTCACTACTGCACATTTGTACTCCCTATTTTTGAACACTTTAAAGAGATGTAATTTTATTTTACATCCCTCCTCACTCTGCTCATACTGTACCCACCTTGCCCTCTCTCACCAGTAGCTGGTAGGCAGTATGTTCATCCAGGCTGAGGTCATCTGGCAGGGTGGGGGATGAGGACTTGTCTGACAGTTGCTCTGACTTCAGTGATGCCTGCTCAATCTCTGCCATTTTTATCTGCTGCAAAAATGTACCTCTGTTATTCATGTCTTAAAACAGGAAGGGATAGGGAATAGGAACAGCAAACCTTTCAGACTTACTGAATTAATAGAGCATTGTCTCATACGTGCTAAATATAATACATGATTTATTCTTGGGATCACAATAACCATAACTGACCTCAGTATCTTTGTATACATAGATATTACATTTCTAAAGAATCAGCAACAATGCTTTGAAGATGTCTCTCATGATTCCTTTGTATATATAGTACATCTCCTATAGGTCGATATGAGCGACACAGACAAGATAGGTAAAACCTCTGCCAAGTTTCGATATGCTTCACCAGATGTTGACAATTCAAAGTAGCCAAAATGCCGTGGCACCTGTCTGTAAAGAGAGCAGGGTGAGAGATTTCAAGAAGTAACAACATTGCTTTGTCATTATTAATTGAACAAAATATGTAAAGGCAGAGGCTGAATGAGAGGCGAGAGGCAGATATCCAAGCAGTGCGTACATAGCAAGTGTATGTGTGCATGTTTTTAGGTGTGCCCCTGCAGTCTCTGCATGTATCTGTAAGCAAGAGTGAAGATATGTTTTTTTTTTCCATCAGGAGTGAAGTTGTAGATGCACCAGAACCTCATAATTCTGCCCCTATAGCCAACTGAGTATGTTTTTTAAACACTGTACATTACAATGTTGTTGCTGTGTGTAATGGTGTCTCATAGTCCTTGTTGTACAGCAATCCTAAAGACACAGCATTACCAAACACAGAATAGTTGGGAAGTGACAACAAATAATAACAACTGTTACTAAGCTCTCTCACTCTCATTTGTTCCAACATTCGCTCCAGCTAAGTTTGTTTCATCGTGTAACTCAGCCCATATCGCTATTGAATTGGTTTTAAATGATCGCTGCATGAGCCTCGTGTGAGCTCAAGCTTCTCAGGGTGACTTCCTTCTCTACCCTTCCCCCTTGCAGCACTTTTTGCACACAGTTTCAAAACATACTGCAGTTAATCAGTGAGCTGGAGTGGAATTTCAGGGTTCTGGGGGTGCTATGATGCGCTCTAGCAGTTTTTCTTTAAAGAGACAGAGCAACACATAGCCAGAGAGGAGGAGGATAAAAGGGCCCAGTGAAATCCAATGGAGTGAGGCCTGTTAGCGATATATTTACACGTACCCGTAGGTCAGAAGTACAAAGAGGTTCCTAGAGAAAGATTCATGGCTGATATGCAGCCGTAAATTACCATTGCCCAAAGAGGGAGGAGAGAGAGAGAGAGAGAGAGAGAGAGAGAGAGAGATGTTGGATGGGGCAAGGAAGCAAGAGAGAAGCGCAGCAACGCAGCTCAACTCTCTTCCTGTATTCCTGGCTGTGCCTCCAGGGACAATGAAAAAGGCACTGGGTACAGGAGGAGTTGCTACACAGCTGACGGATATCTCATGGCCTGATAGCATAACTCATGCGAGTCAGGACATGGTAAGCAAATGCAATATAA
Source organism: Perca flavescens (assembly GCF_004354835.1). Taxonomy (NCBI): domain Eukaryota; kingdom Metazoa; phylum Chordata; class Actinopteri; order Perciformes; family Percidae; genus Perca; species Perca flavescens. The sequence goes on along the minus strand of NC_041345.1, from coordinate 9,488,440 downwards.
TTTATGCTAAATATAGGAAACAAGTGCACCAGCAATCAGATGATCATTTTCCACAACACACAGGTGCCAAAACAGACACACCTCCTTGCTATCTACCACAGGTTTATAATACTACCCCTAGTCACCAAAGACATGTTGAAATCCTACACATAGGTGATTTAACTGATTTGGTAAGTAGTTATTTTTCTACTTTTAAATGCTAAATGCACAACATCTACACAGCACAAAAAAGAATATAAGTATGCAACTTATTTCTCCTCTCATACCTCTTGGGACTTTGTGAAATATGTCAATGTATTACCATGCGTCCACTCATCATGCAGTATCATCATAGGATACATTTTCCCTGAGAAATGCCATTCATGACCACAGGACCTGCTGATGTCCATACATACAGTAAAGCCCTCTTCCTGTTCAGGTAGCTTTCAGAACTTTCAAAACAGATTCCCGAAACATCTAATTCCGCCTTTTAAGATGGCACCCTTCTAAAAAATAATGTCAGAGAAACTGTGTTGTGGACCGCTCCTATATGCTTGAGAAGTGCCTGTTTAATCTAGCAACTGAATAAATGGCAAAGGCCTTCACTGCTCCATTGAAATGTTCCCTGCAGACTCAACTGTTGACAGTCTCTCTCAAGTCCTTATTAGGTAGTTACTTGATGAATATTTTCACTGTCACACACACACTGCACCCAGGTGTCCCGCTGTGCCTTAGTGTCCCCTTAAACACAATACCATTGTACATAACTCACAGACTCATGACAGACTCATCTGTCTGAAAATGGCACACACCCACACTAGCACTCTCACACAAACAAACAAACAATATGCAAGTCTGATGGTTAAAGAACATGGGAAATTGAAGAAAAGGATCAGACACAGTAAATCAGAGAGTGATAGAGGAAAAGCCAGAGGAGTAGAGGAATGGATGGGAGTAAAACATGTAAAAGAGGGAGGAAAGATTGATGGTTTGACAGCATCTGCAGACAGGCAGAAAGCAGGACTGACAGGTAAGGAGGTGTAGAGCCCAGTTATTGCTTCTTGTGAGCTGACCCACTGCACTTTGTCATTGTGATGGACAACACTGGCACAGGACAGTATGTTTGTGATTATGTTTACGGTAATGCAGGATCTCCTGAGTACAAAATACCCCAAAATACAAGCACAAGTAAATGAGTGTTTGTGCATGCGTGCATGCATGCCAGGAATGGTTGCATGTGTGTATGCATGCAATGGGCCTCATTAATCCACATTTCTGCACATATGGAAAGTCAACACAGTCTCACTCCCTACTCGTCAAATGTATGACGCATGGTCAAGGACCCTGGCGTCAAGTTTCAACGAAATAGGGGTACCCTTGACGTTATTTTTCGACGAGGGGGGTCCGTCAGATAGACATTCATGTTATTCCCTCACCGTCGGATATCGACGAAAGAAAAAAACACGCCCCCCGCCCCTTAACTCAAAATCTGTGACAGTTATTGGTATTTTTAGCCCAATAACCGCTGTTTTAATCAACATTATTCACGAGATAGTATCATGGTTTATATGTATTTCTTTTTATGTTATTATTTCGGTATATTTCGGCCAGGGAAGCTGGATTGCTTTTTTTTGTTGATTTATATTTTTTAAACTATAATGCTACATCTATCAACATTTATTTAGATGTTATCATGGTATTCATTTCTTTACTTTAATAATATTATTTCGGTCTTATTACCGGTGAAATATTACAGTATAGGCTAATACAGAACATTACGATATGATCCGAGCAGGAAGCATTCAAAGCCGATAGGCCTATCCCCCAATGCAATGCGGCCATTCATTTCAAAGAATCGGGCAGCGATCAGCTGGTCTTTAACGCCAGGATCGCTTCAATAGACATATATACACTCAGTTATTGTGTCACCAGCAACAACACGTCGCTCAGTTTTATTCCAGTAAGTTATGAACCATAATAACGTTTAAACGAATCCGCGAAAAACTCCGGAAGTGACGTAATACGTCCCGCTCGGCGGATACGAAGATAAAAATATATAGGCCTAACATTTGTAATATTAATGTTTTTTTCTAATGTTGTATTTGAGGAGTTAAACAATAAAGATAGTTATAATATTAAAATACAGTTTCATGTATTTGTCTACGTTTAAACGAATCCGCGGAAGTGACGTGGAAATTCCACATCTCGTCTGTGAAAGAATGTTCCACGTTGTACGTGAGAATTTACACAATAAAATACAAATAATGACAAAATTGTGTTTTATATTTAGCTTTTATTTGCCTTATATATACTATATAAAAAACCTACAGTTGAGTGTTTAGAAATACAGCCTAATGGCTTGTTTGACTAATTTGCATTTGTTTTGAATTGTACTGTTGTGAAAAACAATATACAAAGAGAAGCATTTTTTATTTTATTTTCCATACATAGTTATTTAAAAACGCAATTTTCTAATTTTGCAGTTGATGAATATTAATAGCAAAGACTAAAGGGAAAAAACATAAGTATATTTATGTGTGGGACTTAGTTTGATTTAAAATCACACTGCATTATTAGTTGTTTTAAATAAATTACTTTTTTGAAATATCAATTTATGGTAGGCCGAACATATTCATTATTATATTCAGAAGATGATCCTCATATCAATCACCGTGGTTACAGCTTGTAGCCATCCTAACCTTTGTAGCCTTTACTGAGACTACCTTTTCAAAATTAAGAAGGGACTAGTTTTAAGAAGCATTTTCAGGAAATCTTTATCCATCTTTATTCTCCATGCCAAGTATGAGCTCTTATCCTCTGGCAGAAGATATGGGTAAACTTAACATTTCTAAACTATAAAAACGTTGATGATGATATAGGCCTAATTTGGACCTACCTCAATTAAAACTTTAAATAATGTTGCTTGAGATTGAGGGTGTGCAATAGCTTCATGATATGAAGCATGGTTGTGTTGCTCTTGTCACTGTTTGTGAAAGATGAGCAATAGATTGTTGCTGTGTGATGTGCTTCAGTCTAGCCTATATCACTTTGTTCATGTTGTTTTTTATTTTAAGTATGTCAGCTGTATGATAAAACAATATGTCAAGTGTTATTTGTGAAGCATTTGAACTCAAGGCAAATATACCTCTGGGGACAATAAAGTATCTCCTGCTAAGTGGTCTCCATGATGTGTAAAAATTAAAACGTTGTCGTAGGACTATAGCAAACACATCGTTGGAAAGGTCTCAACCTAGAGAGTAACATATGTCAGTCTGAAGAGGATACATTACTCCTGCTTTGAAATATTGACCTCTGAACCTTGAACCCAGCACATGTATGAAGGCCTGTCATTTAGCAACAGAAGGTGCTACACACATAAAACCAGCTGTTATAGAAAGCTCTGGACATTAGCTATCATGTAGATATGGTCACCAAATTACCTACTGTAAGCACTGTCAAATATGGTAATAAGCTATTTTCACCTATTTAACGATTCGATTTTTAAAATCTGATGACACCAGTGTGTTCTCCATCCCAGAAAACCCCAGGGTGTATCCAAAATTATACACTGCCAACTTCTACTTATGAGAAATATACCAATATACTTTAAAACTACAACTCCCATAAGAAACGCCACAGAAGCTGTTACAAAGGTTGAGCACTTGTAGTTTTTCCGGGGTGGGTGGGGGGACTCGTTCGGCTCCTCTTTCTGCTGTCTGCCGTGAAATGGCTTGATTCCGTTTCAGATTGAGGCCGTCCGCCGGCCGGCCGAGAACACAATATATGAGACAAATGCATGAAACTGTATTTTATTATTATAACTATCTTTATTGTTTAACTCCTCAAATACAACGTTAGAAAAAAACATCAATATTACGAATATTATATATTTTTATCTTCGTATCCGCTGAGCGGGACGTACTACGTCACTTCCGGAGTTTTCCGCGGATTCGTTTAAACGTTATTATGGTTCATAACTTACTGGAACAAAACTGAGCAACGTGTTGTTGCTGGTGACACAATCACTGACTGTATATATGTATATTGAAGCGATCCTGGCGTTGAAGACCAGCTGATCGCTGCCCGATTCTTTGAAATGAATGGCCGCATTGCATTGTGGGATAGGCCTATCGGCTTTGAATGCTTCCTGCTCGGATCATATCGTAATGTTCTATATTACAGCATATACTGTAATATTTCACCGGTAATAAGACCGAAATAATATTATTAAAGTAAAGAAATGAATACAATGATAACATCTAAATAAATGTTGATAGATGTAGCGTTATAGTTTAAAAAATATAAATCAACAAAAAAGCAATCCAGCTTCCCTGGCCGAAATATACCGAAATAATAACATAAAAAGAAATACATATAAACCATGATACTATCTCGTGAATATTGTTGATTAAAACAGAGGTTATTGGGCTAAAAATACCAATAACTGTCACAGATTTCGAGTTAAGGGGCGGGGGGCGTGTTTTTTTCTTTCGTCGATATCCGACGGTGAGGGAATAACATGAATGTCTATCTGACGGACCCCCCTCGTCGAAAAATAACGTCAAGGGTACCCCTATTTCGTTGAAACTTGACGCCAGGGTCCTTAACCATGCGTCATACATTTGACGAGTAGGGAGTGAGACTGTGTTGGGAAAGTTGACATCATCTTATGTTGATACTATGTTTTTAATTAACTTTATAAAGTATGGACTTTAACAACTGCTTTAACTGCTTGCTCTTGAGGGAATTACTGTAATTGTTGGAATTTTTGGGGCTTTGTAAATTATAGAGTGTGGTCTAGACCTACTCTATCTGTAAAGTGTCTCGAGATAACTCTTGTTATGATTTGATACTATAAATAAAATTGAATTGAATTGAACAACACTTCCCATTCAAACAGCTTTGTGTGATGAATGAAGCCCTGTGTGCGCATATCCATGAAAGTTTGTGCCAAATGCATGTGCCTGTGTGTGTCCCTGTTGCAAATCTGCATGCACGTAATCTGCTCCTGAACATCGTGGTTTCATCGACATCGAGTGTGTGTGCTTGTGCCTGTGTGCATGAATGTGTGTGTCTTGTATATGTGAGTGTGTGTGTGTTTCAGGGCGACTGAGTTTTGCTATTCACTGTAAGTTTTTGAAACAAAGTTGATGCAGGCAAAAACGTTTGCATAGGCCATTCCAAATGTACACATATGTATGATAAGGACGGTATTTCATTCATATGTTTATACCTACACAACTAGGTGCTTGCATCCAGTGTGAATTTATTTCAAAATGTCCCTCAAGTTTATTTTCAACCAACACATGGGGCCATGTTTACCAAGCATCTCAGAGCAAAGATCAGGCCTAGCGCGGACCCACACTTCTCAGAATGATCCATATGTGGGCCTATTTTCAGGCAAAGGAGTAAAAGCATGTTGTAAATCAAGATTTGTAAATGTAACATTATTTTTGCAATTGCCATCTATCTACTAATATCCACAAAATCCTAAAATGTACAATTTGTCAAATTTGGGTCCCTCACATCTGTGATTACATTAAATGCATTTCAGAGCTTTAAAGCTGACCTGGTTCTTCCTCCCCACTTACTCATGATAATGAAACAAGACTTGGTAAGCCTGGTTTTGCTGAAATATGAGCATAGCCATTGGTAAGATGCCCTGACTGAACACAGAAACTAAACCAATGCATTTTCAAATACACTATGGATACTCTGCAATCAGTTTATATATATCAGTCTGAACGTGCTGCTCTCTCTCACTCACTGAACGCAGCTGTCAAGCCAAAGAACCGCAGCAACAGCGAGCGAGGAGGACTACAGGATCACCTGCAACTCTCTTCAAGGGACAGTAAAAATGTTTGCCCAAAATTTCACTAAATTTGCTGCTGGGCTTTTTTTTATTTTTATTTTTTTAAATAAAATGGTCACTAAAAGTCTAGCGGCATGATAGCTAAATTGGCAACACTGAGATGGTTTCTTTATAAATCGGTTAATATTCTGAGGTGGGAGTATTTTTAATACTAGTAATACTAGTAACTAGAAATATTCTGGTTGACTAATAGGAGTGATTCTGACATATTTGATAAATATGGGCCTCCAGGTTGGTCCAGTGAAGCTCAGTGGGTAGAGCCTGTCACTAAAAATGATCATGGTAAAAATGTATGCATCTATTTGTGGTACTGTGGATGGTTGTGTCAGCCAAATATGTATCCAAAAAAATGGATGCCTGTGGTTCTGTAAAATAAATTTAAACCACAAGGATGAATTTAATATCTGGGGCGACCTGCCCTTTAGGTGTATGAGTGTGTTTGCATGTGTATTGCATATATGTTGGTATTTATGTGCGTTCATGGTGGTACCTCTTGTGGGTGGCCCCTGCAATCTTTACAGATGGGTGGAGGAGAGGAATAGTGGTGGAAGACAGAACCGGAGAGGTTGTCGATCATCAGCATCTCCCCCTCCAATGTATCCTTGATCAGGAGAGATACGCTGTCCAGCCATTGGCTCTCCTGGAACACATACACACACACACACACACACACACACAAACACACGCAGACATACACACGGACACATACACACGAGACGCAGGCCGGCAGACCGGTATTGCACGCAGGTGCCAACATGTGCACATGCGGACATGCGAGGACAAAGAACACGCAGGGAAATGCATACACCATCGTAAGGGTTATAAAAATGTCAGTGTGCACACGCAGGTATGCTTTTATACTTCATTATGTACTCACACATAAATGCACACATTCACACATGTAGTTTACCTAAGCCTTCATTTCTAAAACCACAAAAGTAAAAAAAAACACACATCTAAAACACGTTCTCTGTGCCATGTATGTACAAATAAACCAGAACAAATCCTCCTATCCTACTCTGTTGGCCTTCAGGGCTAAGCACTGTTCTCTTTTGCAAAAAGCCTCCTCAATAATATCACTCCAAACCCTCATTAGCCAAGTAACACCTAATTTTACTATCAAAGCCTTGAGCACTGAGAGCGGCGCAATTACATTTGATATATCACCTCAATTAGGCTGTTCAATACCTTGTTGAAACAATTTAAGATTTAAGCATTTGCTTTGTGCTCTGGGTATTATTAGGTTTAAAGCAATTTAGACTGAATCAGTCAGGGCTTTTTCGGCGACTTAAATGATCCCTCCTTGCCTGAATCTCATCTGCCAGATTGATTTTTTTTTCCAGAAAAAAGGGAAACTACTGACAGAAAAAAAAGAAAACTACTTTAAACATGATTTCTGTGTTTCTTGGCAGGGCACTGTATTTCACAATGAATTAGATGTCTTGTGCCTGTAGCACATTCGTAACAGCCAAAATAACAATTACATGAGCAGATATATCCCAAAAGATACTGTGAAACAAGGTCACTCCTCTTCAATCCCCACACAGGGCTATTTTCACAACACATTTCTACAACAGCGCTTACAGGACTATACTTAGATATCTTATGCAAACACACATTTCTGACTCATTCTGTTATATTACAATCACTCATGGCTTATGTTTTGAAAACGAGGGGGCTAAGAATTTAAGAGATAGGTTACTGTACTTCCAGCATTTATAAATATACCTAAAGAATGCTGGTTTGTGTTGCGGTGCCACATTTGTGCATGAAGACAAACTGGCAGTAAGGCTGACTCTGCCATATCCAGGTCTTTTAATACATTTTCTCTCTCACACAGTCCCAAGATAGTCCATTCTGTGTACATGAAGAGTTTGACATAAAAAATAATGTTTGATTGACTGTGGTGGCCTATGTGCTGGCCTCCATTAATAACTGTATTAGTGGACAACAATAGGGCCCGTCTAAAGGGAATGGAAATTGAGAGAGAGGGGAGAGAGCTGAAATTAATTACTGCGTCTATCTGACTGTCACCGGCTCAGCCATTATCTCTCCTCTCTTACTCCCTAACTCTCTCTCCCTCTGTGTGTGTCGACTTCCTACAGTGTCGCCTCTAGTCCCTGTGCAATATATTACGAGTGTTTCATCATAGAGTCGAAAATGACTTTTTCAGTGTGTATTGTGGCACGTTATAGAATATAGCAGTTGTAGCTGCAATCTTTCTTGAGTCTCTATACATCATCAAGACGCATCAGATCTATTATTTGTATTCTCTGGAGAAGCTACAATGACAATATGTTGAGATTTACTAAAGCACCACAGCAGAAGATGTCACAATGTTTACACACACACACACACACACACACACACACACACACACACACACACACACACACACACACACACACACACACACACACACACACACACACACACACACACACACACACACACACACACACACACACACACAGGACCTGTGTTCCGAATAAATTGCATTGTTCTGCCAGATCCCTTATTGCATCACTTAAGAGACAGAGAATAAGAGAGGGGAGATCGGAAGAGATAGCGAGAGAGGGGGGGGGAGGATGCTGCCAATATGTTCTCCATGGTCTGCATTAAGTTCCGTCACAGTGAGCTAAAAATGTCTCCACACAGCCAACTTTAGCTCTACAACGGTGAGACTCTTTATGGCAGCCGATGAGTCATCTTTATGTGTTTCTGCACCGATATCGCAGACTATTATTAGCGATTTCATAATGGAAGCGTGTGTCTCTGCTGTCAGACTGCGAATAGAAATGAGAGACCATCCACTCTCACGCACAGATGTAGACAGTGAAATGATCATTTAAAAAATGTAACCATGCACGTGTGTCTGCAAACTCGCGTAATCTCAATGGGAGTACTGAAAGCTGAAAAACTGAGAAAGCCATTAAAGTTGCTCATCTCTGCTTGCTGACAACATAGGTTGCTATGACTACAGTGAAAGAAGACAAAACTTTAAAAAAGAAAAAAATGGAAATATATGGCTTAGCCTTGGCTTTCATTTAATATCACTTAAGTAGTTTGGTTTCATTTTGGAAAATGCCTTTAATTCCAGCCCAATGTGTTTACATTCATATTCATTTTTTAAACATAATTGCACTTGTGCAATGTTGCAATTAAGACACAGCTTCGTGTCTCTTTCCTTTAATTTGCCTGTATGCCTATCTTACTATTCCCTCTCTTTGTGTAGATGTTTGACCCTCCTTACCCTCCCTTTCTTCTCACAAAATCTGTAAAAGAAAATGAACAAAAGTACAAACAAATTATACAAAGAGATTGGCAAAATGACTGAGTGTAATCAGGCAATGGGGCTGTCAGTTAATTTCACAATGGGAAATAGAGCAATGATTCTCTACTCTCTCCCATGTCAGCACCATTCAAACAGAAATTACTGCCATATTGTTGATCTCTTTTGTATTCTTTCAGTTTGTGAATCGAATATGTAATTTTCTCTGCATGAACTAATGCATTGATACTGTGTAAAGAGAAGCAAACTGACAGGCAGCCAGAGAGGAAACTCAAAAGTAGGAATGTCTCCATTACGTTTTTTTTTTGCCCCAGATACTGATCAAATTGTTTATTATTCAGTGATACTGTGTTTGATCAAAATTCATATTTATCTTCATTACACATCTGCAAGGTGCACACTAAGCCTACAATACAATTGTTAAAGCAATTATAACAGTGAGTTATATATGTTCAGATATGTTTGAAAGCTGGATCACAATGCATTAAGAAAATCTGGACTGTGCCACGCTTTCCATAATTTTCTACTATATATTGTTTATTCTCTTATTGTGTTTTTTGTAATGTTCTTTGAGAGAAGTGTGTTGGAGTGGACAATGCAGGAAGGTTTTGATAGTATTTAGGCAACTTCTCTTTTTCCCCTTTGCAGACCAAAACGAGGCATAATTCATGTGGAAAATGAAGCTAAAACAGTTGCACAGCCAACTTTTATTTATTCAATTCTTTAGCCCAAAGCACCTTCAATACCTTGCTGGTCATTTAACTGCTGGCCACTGTTGGTTTCACTCGCTCAAACCTCACAATGCACTTAACTATGCAATGGTTCCACTGTTTAAAGGACCATAATGGGAAAAAATAAAAAATAGAAATGGATATAAATCAATGAGAATCTGATTTTTTCACAGCCAAACGGATCCATAATAAAAAAAGCTGTGATATGCCCAATCCCGATTGTACAGATTCACTCAATCCCCCTTGCAGACACAAACACACACTCCCACTCCCACCCACCCACCCACTCACACGCAAACACCACACATACAAAATATCTTTCACACTATCAGGAAACAAACATAAGATTACTCGCACTCTCACACAAACACAGAAATGCACACACTCACTTGTGATGGTGAGTATAGGGTCCGGCTGGAGTCATGGGAGCTGTACGCTCCTGGGTGCACACTGCCTGCTGAATGTCGCATCTTCCTCACTCCTTCTCCCTTCTCCCCAATCGGACCTCCTCTATCCCTCCCCGCTGTGCCTCCAGGTCCAGCAGCGACTAGTCCTTTCTCCACCCTCCCACCCCCGCAGCTGGGGGCGCCCATGCAACAGAGGGTGCCCTGGGCCAGCTCCAGCTCAATTTCTGCATCCATCTCCGCCTCCTCTTGGGCCTCCTTGTTGGAGTCGTCCAGGTGCTTCATCAGCACGGCCACCACCACATTGATGAGCACGAACTGGGCGGTGAGCACGAAGGAGACAAAGTACATGGGCGAGATAAACTGAAGGCTAGGATTGCAGGCATAGTCCACATCAGTGCCATGGTCTGGTGGGCACTCCCGCAATGTGTCCTGGTGTCACAACGGCAGAGGATGAGGAAAAAGGTCAGGACAGGGTTGGTTAGGAGCAGAGGTAGAAGAGCCGAGTAAAAGAGGAAAGGTGCGGCTGCCGCATCCATACTGGAAACATGAGTTGTTTAACGCATGTGCGAAGATGGTTGAGGTTGGACCTTGAATGGTTAGGGTTAGGATAGCCCATTTGTCGGGGGGATAGGACCTGAACAAATCAGGTTTCCGGTACGGATCATGCAGTCACAGGACAAAACAGATAAGCCATCCGGAATACAAAATTTTTTGGATAAAGGTTTGTGAAGATACAGGAAGTGGACACAATTACAGGATCACCTTATAATATATGAAATGTAAAACAGAAGCCCTGCAAAGATTGCAATTATTTTACATTTACAGTAACTCTGCTCAAACAACAATAAATTTCATTACTGATAGTGGTGAAAATGCAGAGAAGAAGACAAGTCAAGATGTAAATGCTGGGAGCTCAGCCACACCACAACCCAATCAAAATTAGTTTTCACATAAAAAATTACATTTTAGTCGAATAGAGTAGATCTAGCTCATGTTAACGAGGCTCTTTGAATTCATGACAACTTGTATAACCATAATACACTTAAGTATTTTGCTTCTATGCAAAACAACAGGAGTCCCCCCACTCTTTCCACTCTGGTTAACATGAGCTCAGCGGAGTTCAGTCAGAGCACAACCAAAGTGACAAGTGTTTTCTGGAGGATGTTTACATATCTTACCCAGGCTGTGACCACACATAACAAGTTTGGCCCTCTTAGCTGAAGCTGGTCATTTCTATCTAATTTGGCATGCCATTACACACTCTGCTCCTTCACACAACATCTCCCTTTTCTGCCTTCACTCCTTTTCCATCTTATTTCTACACATATTTTTGTTCTTGCTTCTTCCAAATCTCCATTTGCTCTTACTCATGCTGCTCTACCTCCCCTATTTTTCTCTTGCTTTAACTTACCCTCTAGACAAAAGAAAGCATAATAAAGTGTCAGTTCTTTTAACCCCCTCTTGTCCTCCCTCTTATTACAGTTCACTGGGGCCTCCTTTACTCCCCATTGCCTTCTTACATATTTTCCTCTCCCCCAATATTTTCTCTCTTCCCCATGGTCACTGCACAGCTAATTACCACTCTGTCTCGCCAGCCTCTTACTAAACCAGAGCAGGTTTACCTGTCTCACAGGCCAGGTAGTAATTTGACAGCTAAAATGACAGAGCATCTGTGGCCTGCTGGTTTGCTACATGGCCCGCTACCATCCACGCTACCTGTATCCAGGGTGTGTTTAATGGTCCACGCCCGATGACATGCTCCGGCATAATCTCTATTCCCCTCACAGTCTAGGTGTGTGGAGGAGTGGTAATAGCTGCTGGTGGTAGTAAATGTGTGTTCAGGCGAAATTGCTCAGTTCCCAGTGCATTTTTATATTTATCAGTAAGTATCACTTCGGTGGAAGATAAGATGATGATAGGATGACATACTGAGGAGGAGTTTGTCTCTTGTCCAAGAGTGGTGAAATGGCTTTTAGCCATTATGTTGCCCACTACTGGAATCAGCTTCCGCTGGATCTAAGGTATGCATCAACTGTAACCATTTTAAAATCTAAGTTAAAGACTGTTCCAGAGCTTTGAATTAGTCTTGTTTGATGGAACTTTTAATTACTTTATCATTTAGATTTTTATAAAATGTGTCTGTCCCTTCCTGTGTCTCATTGTATGTATATATTTTTTACCAGTAAAGCACTTGAATGACCTCTGTGTATTAGAAGGTGCTCTATAAATAAACTTGCCTTGCCTTGCCTTGTCTCTCTTAGACCACCGCTTCACTGGTTTCTCTAGTTCTGTATTTCTTCCTTTTAAAACACAAATAATGATTAAGTAACTTTGTACCTTCATGATGCCATTCCAGTTGTCGCCCGTGGAGACTTGAAACAAGGTAAGGAAGGCCATGCCAAAGTTCTCAAAGGTAGCGTGACGACTCATTCCCTCACAAGGGTAGTCTTCATTGCAAACTGAGGATGAGAGTGAGATGGGGTGGATGGATGGAGGAAGAGAAGACGTTATCAGGTCACAGATAAGAAAGAGGTAAGAGGGTAGAGAGAAAAAGGAAAATGGAACAGGAAGGGAGCAGGGACAACAAAAGAAAAAGAGATTTGTTAATCTGAACACTCAACACTCAACATGTCATTGTTCCCAAAAACTGCAGTGGCATGCACCATTTCTGTCGCTAAGCTGCCTGTATGACTGTCCAAACAAGCCAACTCAGTGTAGACACAGTTTGTTATCAAATCAGCAGCAATGTGACCAAACACTCTATTTGTCTTTGAGCTTATATCCCAAGATAATCTCTGGAATGGCCTCAAGAAAGCGACACTTGCATTTGCCACTAATCCTTTTTCCTGCCAAGCTCCAATAGGAAGCAACGTTGCCACAGGCTGCAGCTGCAGCACACAAGGGAAATGTGACAGTTCGGAAGATGTATCTTCCAACTTCAATGTGGATATTTTAGGACAGTACTTATGTATCAGAATACTGGGGAGTGGGTTGAGTCCCTAATGGCTGTCTGACTGCAGGAGGGAGAACGGATGAAAAGGAATAAAGGATGGAGAGGAAATAAGAAGATTTTCATAATAAAGTTAATACGAGTCCTCATGCTTTTACATGCACAAGCTGAGTTTACTTTAATAAGTGCACCAAAACTGGAAGCCACAATTTGATTTACCCACCTGGACTGACATTGACATATGTTGATTTTTAATCATCTTACACCTATAGATGATGAAGTGTGGACAATGTGCTCTTCAACTAGGGCATAATCCTTTCATCACAACATTACCACATATATGTGTGATGAAAGGATTAATCCAACTAGTGGAATGAGTGGATGAGTTTATGTACATTACCACATACTGTATATAATGGTGCAAATGTTGGTACATAACAGATAATACATGTTTCTTAAAAGTTTTAACCCATTCATTGTTAAAGGGAAAATCTGTTCAAAACTCAAACATTTTCATCACTTATCCCATTACATTGGCCTAAATATCCTAATCGTTTTTACAATAAATAATCAATTTATCATCAAAGTGTCAACAAATGTGGCCCTGTCTTTATTTTAACTTAATACAATCATATATATAAATATATATTACATCCTTGGTTCTCTTGTTTGTAAATGACCAAAAATCATGGAATGAATATATGGATTCTCTTTAAAGATTTGTGGTAAAAAGAAGAAACGGCAAATGCTTTGTTATATTGTATAATTGCTTAACATCGTTTATATTCAAAGTGCACACTTAGAGTAAAAGAGGTTTTGTGGGACGTAATCAATTGCAGCATCGTGACTGGATGTCATGAGCACTTACCAAGTTCTCCAAATAGCTCTACTCCTAAGGCGGCGTAGATGAAAAACAGCAGCATGAAGAGCAGGCCCAGGTTACCCACCTGCAAAACACACACACACACACACACACACACACACACACACACACACACACACACACACACACACACACAGGAGAACATCTTACCATGCACGTTATAAACCATTTGACAGCATCCTGAAAAAAGTATTAAGACCAGGTTTTATGCTCTGGCTAAGATATATAATCACTATCTAATGCACAAGAGCAATAAACAACAAAAACATCAAAAGGTCATTGCTAATGGAACCTTTGATAAATCAGCTATAGACTTGCCTGCCTTATGCATGTGAACATAATTCAACCACAATTACTACTCAAAAGTTCTGCAAACCATGGCCCAACTTCCTCTGAGACCTTCATATGACTGAACCCCTGATGCTGTTGTAAATGTTTGAGTTTGGGGGTTTGGGACCTGGCTCGGTTCCACTGCAAAACAGCCTTCTGTTACCCCAACTTACTGTAATGGTGATGATGTTGCATGGTAAACACTTGAGGCAAAATCTAATCCCATTAGAGGGATACAAAACCCAGTACCTTATTCACTGGCTTTAACACTCCGCAAACAACACTGCTCCACAGGGAATGGGGGGATGCAGTGACAAATACAGTAGTTACTATAATTATACTCCAGCCATGTGTTCTAAAGAGAGGTTTAGATTACTCCACCTGTTTTTCAGGGGAAATATGCTTTAAATCTGCTGTTTACTTTGTAGAGTTTGGTCTTGGAATAATGCATTCACATTATGACAATGCCAAACGCTTTTTCTAAAGAGATTGCCAATTGCATTGCAAATGAAGTTTATTAGAGGAAATTATGTTGACATACTTGTGACAGAGGTTTTTCGGCTATAGGCAGGACTATAATCATGCATAGTTGAAGATGACAAGTCATGGAGAAAAGGAGAGTTTTTATATTTTTATACATAGTTTTTTTCGATTGCTAAACGACAGTGGGCACAACTGGAGTCACATGTGCAAAACTCTAACTCCAGTCTGCACAGCAGCAGTTTATGTGGACCAAACTCTAGTTCGTTTCTCATTGCTTGAACACAGTTTTCAACGTGTACAACACTGTAGATTTACAGAACTTTGTTCAAATGCTAACACACTGCTGTCAAAACTGTTAACCACACATTCAAAACAGAATGGATTCAAGTCTGGTGCCTATCAAACACTGCTGATTGCAATTTTAGCTGAAAGCCTAAGTAGGTGTCTTATTTTAGACTAGTTAGTGAACATGTATACGGTATTTATATAGAGAAAGATTAGAAAGCCTTTTTTTGTATATAAACACCAAATAAGAATGAAACAATTATACACTGTACTGTTTGAGAGAAACAGGTAAAAGAGCAAAGATACCAATATGTCCAGATAAGATGTCTGAGGTTATATACACGGCTATAAAAAAGTAATATTAATAGTAAAACTGCATTCTTACTGTTTTTCAGAAAGTAATGGAGGTGAAAGCAATAGAAACACCACATTCATTAGTATTTAAAGATGATGCAGACATCCAATGTGAAGAAGAAAACTTGCCACATGATGCTGGAGAGAGGCAGGACTAGTCACACTATTCTTTGGTACTGTTACGTATGTACCTTTAGTTTTTTTTCCCCAGTAATTCCATAAATTACTAGAGACAAAATACTTTATTGAAGAAAACTGCTGATTTTCATTCCTTCTTGTTTACCTTATGTAAAAATTGGTATGCTATACAATCTATATTTTTTCCTTAAATAAACTGTTGAGTAGTGTCAAGTCACTCAAATTGTTCAAACTGTAAAGAAGAGAAAGTTTATAATTTCTGTATTGGTGTTTGATGCTAGTATTTTTACCCTCAGTGTGTTCTGAGTGACAGTGTGTGTTCATAGTGTTTGGCTGCACTGAGCCTGTTTTGAGACGTGTGTTAAGAGTTGTGTTGCTTTGAATGAGTTTTGCAGGTGATGTGACCTGTTTAGCTCAGGTGACTGTTGGTAGTGCAGTAGTCAGAGTTTTGCACATGTGACTCCAGTTGTGCCCACTGTCGTTTAGCAATCGTAAAAAAACTGTAATGCTTGCTTTGGAGGAAAAGCTCCCAGTAAAACGATTGTGATTGAATTTAGATTACATTAAACTGAACTACTTGTTGAACTACTACTGCTGATGGGATAGCATTTCATTGGAATTGCACCTCGTATGATTTCATGTGACAAATAATAAAATCGATTGATTGATTGATTTCAGAGCAATGCCATTTCTACCAAAATATATAGTTTGCATTTATTAGAACCATCTGTCTTATACTCAGTGTTTAAATATTTTTGTTAATGTGTCTTCTCTCCTTAGATATTCACTACAATTATAATTGATAGGGGGGAAATCAGCAAACTCAGTACGTGTATGCTATTATCTCCTTTACTGTAAGAAGCTCAATTCTACACTTATCAAAAGAGCTGTAGAAGGTGGTGTTACAAGAACAAAAATATATATATATATATATATATATATATATATATATATATATATATATATATATATATATATATATATATATATATGCATATAACACAATAATAATGTTTAGAAGCATCTCAAATCTAAAAATATTAAAGTTTACTTTTAATTTAGACAAATATGCCCCCATTACATGCAGCCCAGTCTGATGATTCCCACTGGACGGAAAGTAATGGAGGTAATTGCTCCACAACCTTTCATTTGGAGCGCTGAGATAATAAATGCGACTGTTCTGGGGTTTGCCTGAAGTACATCTCCAAGTTAGTGCTATCTGGCCTGGTGTACTTAACAATCTGTGCTTCATAATGGCCCAAGTCTACATGGGATCCAGGATGAGGATTAATGCACTTTTGATAAGTTTTACTGGGAAGGATTTAATGGTATTTTCAATGCCGATGTATATAACTTACCCTATCTACCTACCTATGAAAATAAACATGAGCTTTACAATTATTTCGAGCTAGTTTTTGCACAAATGTCAAAACATTAGTTCTACTTTTTTATGATTTGAGAGACAAATCGTTTCATAGGGGACAGCTTCTGACTGCTTCCCAGAGCAAAAATGACATTCCTTGTGGCTTCCACATCTGCCTAAAGCTATTTTGAAGGTTTCTCAGCCATTCGTAGAGAATAGATACGACAACTGGCTCGACTTGTGTACCAACATGATATAGGCTATTAGTGTTAGTGAATGGCTTGTTGCAGTCATTTCGCATGAGTTGGGGAGGAGAGGATAATAGAGGACCCTTGTGGGTAAAATGACTTTGTCTTACTGCGTCTTTGTAAAGACAAGCTCATAAAAAGCGCATATCTCTTAACATGCCAATGAGCTATTAAGCTTACTCACCCGTTTAGTGTAAGTGTATGGATCCCTCATTACATCTCCATGTCCTGTCATGGCTTATTAAATACATAAACTGCTTGTGGAACTTGTGAAGCATTTACATCATGTCAAATCGAATTAATTATTATTCCAGCAGACATCTTTCCCTCTGCGCCATGATGTCATTATTCATATTTCTTATAACAATAGCAGTCTGTATTCGCTTGTTCCTTTGGTAAACTGTATCCTGAAGCCTTTGTTGAAATGTCAATACTGTCTTCAATATCCTATGTGATGTAATGAAGAAATGTTGGCAGCTTGCCATTTCTTTTTACAAAAAAATAAAGCGTGAGATCACCTCAGGTCTCGCCAGGTGTAACTCTTTCACTCTCACCCTTTCAGAACCTTAATATGCACACAGCACAGCAAGAGACCTCCTGGAACTGTTTAATTAGCCCGAGTTTTAATTACCTCGCCTGGTGCCCTTGGGATAGAGCAAAGGGCTCAGTGTTAATGAGAGGGGGATCAATAGAAAAGAAAGACAAGAAATCTGTTCTCTCTCACCTCCGCCTGGCCTCCTTACCCCACACCACCTGTTTCCCTCGGTTTGCTTCATCTTACTTTTGATGGTCAATGGGTCAGACATTATGCCTGCGTGTCCATAAAGGAGGCTGTACATTTTTTTTAATTTTTTTTTAGCTTAGCGTAAGTTAGAGAAATTTTGATTTACATACTTTCTCTCTTGTTATTATTACTGTTTGAATAAAATAATATTATATTGAATACTCTAAACAAGATAACATGGAGTCATTGCTTGTCCTTGTCTAAGCATGGTATGTTCCTGAGGGCAAATATGCCCTCCTAGACCAGATAGGGGAGAGGTCATCGACTCTGACAAGATAACAATTGACGACATCTACTCTGTATCATGATTTATTACATTTCACTGGGTATTATAAAAAGCAGCTGTAGAGAGCTTTTCGTTAGGTCACTTCTGTGCTATTCTGTAGTGCGGAGACTGCCTCCTTGTTGGGTTCTCAAGTAAAATGAACTTTGATATATCTTCAGTGGCCCTGTCTATTTGATAATGTAATTATTCTAACATCTTAGTTTTTCTACATTTTGTACAGATTAAACCAAGGAGATATAGTGTAACCTGTTAAGTAGTGACTTTTAGAGGTGCTGGTAGGCAGAGTTTTTGTAACCTTTGGACAGAACCAGGCCAGCTGTTTCCCCATTTTCTTCTAAGCTAAGCTAATCAACTGCTGGATCCAGCTTCATATTTATTGAGCAGACATGAGAAAGGTACCAATCTTCTCAACTATCTCTTGGCAAAAACGCAAATAAGCATAATTCTAAAAATGTCAAACAGTTGCTTTAAGTTTTTACAGGTAAAGTAATGTTAATGAGAATGTCAAAGTTTTAACTGATGCTCTAAGAAAGACACCAGTGCATAGTGAACAGAGCTTCAGGCAAACATTATTTAATTGTTAATTAAATAAAGAAGTATTATTAATTGATCAGTAAACATTGGGACACTGATGAAGACATCATTTTGAGGTCGCACATGAAAACCACACACAAATATCATACATAACAAGGCATTTGTTATGTTGTCTCCCATTTCATTTCTTACTCATAAGATTATGCTACAAAGCAAACAGACAATACTTCCAGTCAGTAATAATAGAGAGCAAAGATGCATTCTGGGAATTTTCGAGAGAATTGAACTTTCAGTGCACTGGAATGATTTTGACAATGAGACGGGCGGACGGCCTAGAAACTGCCTGACTCTGTGGACATTTCACTACCAAATGAACTACAGACTGGTTTAAGAAGCTGCCGCTGTTGCTAGCACACAGTGGTCGCAGTGGGAGTCTGGGTACTCTCCATGGTGCTGAAAGTGAAAACAAGACAAAGCCTGTGTGTGTGTGTGTAGTCTACCAGTCTGTGGCATGAATGAGTCATCTATTAGAGTTGCCTACAGGACAACATAGAAAGAGAAGGGGTGTGTGTGTGTGTGTGTGTGTGTGTGTGTGTGTGTGTGTGTGTGTCGGGGGTGGGGGGGTTAGAGCTACTCTGGCTATTGACTGAGACTGGCCAACTCTCTCTCTGGGAGTCTGTGTTAGTGAGGAAAAAGGAGACAATGTGTGTGTGTGTGTGTGTATGTGTGTGTGTGTGTGTGCACATGGTACCTGAGGCAGGGCTTGGACCACTGTATCCAACAGGGCTCTCATTCCTGTCGCCATCTTCAGCAGCTTCAGCACTGTGTGTGCATGTGTGTGTGTGAGAGAGAGAGACTTTAAATGTGAGCATTTAGTGGGAAATCCCTCAGGTTCAATTACAGGCTAAACATTTAACTGTGGAAAGGTCAGTTCTTGTTTTACACTCCATATAACACACACACACACACACACACACACACACACACACACACACAAATGCATGTACAGACAACAATAGCCCTTAAGACATTGACTACTACTGTATGCTACAGCTAATTGACCTGTAAAAGTTTTTTTTACAGTTGGATCAGTTTTATTTTGACACACCAGCAAGACCAAAACAAAGTTTCTTCTTTCACTGAAAGGTTTTACAGGAAGTGCTGGGCTGGGATAGATACTTGTGTGTGTTTTTCACATTTTGTGTAGTATATGTACCTCGTGCTATCCTCAGTACTCTCATGATCCTGATGATTGTGGGGTTGATGGGCAAGGCAGCACTTATCTCGATCTCCTCGAGGGTGATCCCCATCACTGACAGAAGCACAATGGCGAGGTCCAACTGGTTCCACCTAGCACAAGCGCACACACACACACACACACACACACACACACACACACACACACACACACACACACACACACATACAGTATAAACACACTCATGTGAAACTGCACCAAGGCATTGCACCACAAAGCAAATGTAAACACAAATGCACTGGCGTGCTGGCGAGTTTGTAGGAAAACGTGTTAAGAAAAAGATGTAACAGTAACAGTTACAAAACATACAGCTGTTCATATGTTGGCTCTGACTGTAAATCATACACTCAGGGCTGTCGGAAAAGTTCTAGGCCTTACTATTTAACGAGGTTTGTAGTTAATTAATAGTTACCTTTCAACACATTGCTCTCCTTTGTAACATCTACAGATTTCTACCAGTGATGTAACAGTGCCTTAGTTCCACAAGCCCTTTATAGATCCAGCAAAATGCTGGTCAGGGCTTAAAGACAGATGGGAAACAGATATTGCCAAATGAATATGGTCGGGAATCAAAGAGTTTGAAGCCACCATAGTCATTGTTACATGTCAATTAAGGGCAAGTATTTTGACCTGTTGTGACTACACCACTTTTGCGAGCTTTTCCAGATTTATACCCTTTATTTCCTCATGTAATCGCTTCAGGAGTTACCGTTGTCCTCATTTCTATTCAGACTTTTTGGAAGATAATCAATACAGATCTTTTATGAAATCATCAAGGTGGCAAGACAAGGCACACAGAGTGCTAAAACTCTTGGCACTGCCAGTTCATTTATCAGAATGCTTCCCTATTCAAAATGCCAATGACAACAGTGTGTCAACCGCTGCCCATGACTCATTATCATCATGCACATGATCATGTTTCCATCTTTTTTCACGTTGCTGTTCCGGACTTACCCACCTTTTCACAGTAGCAAAAGAAGGTGCATCATCCTCTATGGTTGCGGCCCTTTACTGTAATACAGAGGACGGCAGCTGCCTTTGTTCATACATACAAAATAATATTCCTTAATCACTTCATCAACGTCATAGAGACAATTTAGCTCACCTGGTAACAATGCACCTGTTACCCAATTAAATGTCTGTCGGACTTTCATATCTCCTTCACTGTCAGTCTCAGAACTTTTAAGCCTGGCACACACACACACATTTATAGTACACACACTGCAAACGCACAGTACCTGCAGTTCTGTTGGTGGCACATGTGGTGGTGTGTTTGTGTGTTACCTGCTACTCCAATGACCCAGTTCTAAAGCTGGCCTGAGAGTCACCCCAGCCTCTAAATGACACTATAAACAGTGACTGCTCACAGCTGTTGCTGACACTACATAAAAAAAGACAAAGTGCCAGCTGATAACCGTGTGATAAATTATTGCTATATCCGCTCATCTCTTTCCTATTTCATCACTCATTTTTCCTCCTCCTTTTTTGTCTTTGATCAATCCAGCTTCCCCTCCTATATATTATCTGTCTCTTCCCCATCTCTCTCCTGCTTTCTCCTCTTTCTCTTAAATAACTAAAATAGGCCAACGACATTAAACTACCCTCAGTGTAATATAAGCTCCCAAATCTGCTTCTGCCTTTAATTTGTCACCACATATTTCTGAAAAGACTAAGACATCAGTCTCATCACCGTGCACATTTCGGTGAGTGACAAATCAATTAGTCTGGTCTCTGAGTGAATGAATGTGGGAGTGAACGGACCGACCGGTGCTGAGGTGTGTTTCCCATGGAGGTCAAGCTAAGGTGAGTATAGTAAGTTGGAGAAATGCAGTAGTATCACATGCGGAAAAAAAAAAAAGTAATTTGGGTTTGTTAAGAAAAATTATGCTGTAATTCTGTAGTTCACCCATATGAATGATAGGTAATACTTATATTATGGAATAAGGGAATGAAAGAATGATTTGATGGCGGACACCTTAATACTAAAAATAAAACTATAAACTCTAACTTCTTACTGTGACAATGATGACATTTCAGTAGGTTGTCATTAAAGCGTAACTCTCGCCAAAATGCAATCTAGGGTCTTTTTGTGAATGTACTTGAGTCAAACTTTCGTTTAAAAGCATATTTAGGACGGATCGTTTTTCGGTCAAATGGCCTTTTGAATGGGAGTGCTAGGGGCACTTTTATGCTAGCCTCAAAATAGCTATTTTTAAAACAATAAAAAGGGCTCTACACCTTAACGAAAGCATTGACAACACTGTTTGTGTACCCAGAGTTTACTAAAAAGAAAGGTTTTAAACAACTCACCGTAGCTCTTGTTGTTTCCGGCCGCAGCCATTTTATTAGTCAAAAACAATCGATTTCCGAATGCAACATAACAGGGAGGAGAGTAAAGATGGAAAGCTCCTAAAGCTTAGTTCCATATAAATGCACGGACTATTTCTTGTTTTGTCGTTATTGAAAAACAATATTGACCTTGTAGTTGAAAAAGGAGCCTCATATGGAGTCCGTTCATTCGCATTCGGATATCGACTCGTTTTGACTGCCGAGGTGGTAGCAGCTACGGTGAGTTGTTCAAAACATTTTTTAGTAAACTCTGGGTACACAAACAATGTTGTCAATGCTTTCGTAGCAAAGTTTCAGGTTGTGTTGAGCCTTCTTAGCGTTTTAAAAATAGCTATTTTGAGGCTAGCATAAAAGTGCCCCTACCACTCCCATTCAAAAGGCCATTTGACCGAAAAACGAAAATACGTTAAATCTTAAAAGTGGTGATTCCGTCCTAAAGATGCTTTTAAATGAAAGTTTGACTCGGGTATATTCACCAAAAGACCCTAGGTTGCATTCTGGCGAGAGTTACGCTTTAACGGAACTGACGATGTGTGATAATTGTCGTGAAATGTCACATATTTGTGCTACAATATGGTTCATGCAACTTAAAGGTGCTCTGAGCGATGTTGGGTGATGTTACTTCTTGTATTGGTATAGTATTGTTAAACAAAACGAGGCTAGCTAAAAAAAATGTAGCCTAAAAAACGCGTGACATTGCTTAGAGCACCTTTAATAACAGAACGCCTCAGCGGCAGCTCACATATTTCGACATATTTATAATCCTCTATATCATCAAAGCTGTTATTCCATTTTCAATTTATAATGATCAAAGCAAAAAGCAGATTTGTACAGCCATTACACTTTGAACTAAATAACTGTTTATTGTGGTACTATTTATATTATATGTTAATACATAAGATTATGACATGTGCCTAGAGCTCTGATAGTCTCTTTAATGTTCAATTTTCACATCAAATATGTAAGTGATAAGTGACTGAGCTGAATAGACGAAAGCATTGGAGATATTGTCATTTTTGGTGACATTGAATCTCCAACTGTAATGAAATATGAAGCTGATTCGCATCTTATCCAGAGGGCGTTTGTGTTTTAAGGCTAAACACTAAAAAAGCCATAAGAAAAGCTGATGTACAATCATCAATCATCACAGCGCTCTCTTCAGGTAGAGTACAGTCTACCTCTGGACAGCACGTTAACAAATCCCACAGTGGATGGATCCATTTCGCAATGACATCAAACTGTCTTGTATCAGAATTATACCTGTGTGCATAGTGCTACAAATAAGCACATAGATATATTAACATGCAGACAGAAAGGGAAACACTCTCACACACAATCACGCTGCCAACACCCAAGCTGTAAACACACACTGTACCTCTCTTTGAAAAAGCGGCGGAAGCCGAAGGCGATGAGTTTGAGCACTGACTCCAGCACAAACATGGAGGTGAAGAAATAGTTGCAGTACTTCAGGGCGAGATCCAGAGACTGGAAAGAGAGAGTAAAAAAGGGGCATGTATGTGGGTGTGTGTGTGTGTGTGTGTGTGTGTAATGGGGTAGTGTGGAGTTTCAGCAGCAGGGGGAAACTGTAAAACTGGAATACTTCCAGTTGTTTGTAGAGTAAAATCAAGCATGCCAGAGGCAAAAACAGGGCATATTCCATTCATATAACAACAAACACTAATACATTATGTCCCCTAACAAACACACAGCTTTAAGCAAAAGTATGTTTGCAGAGTATTCAAATATTCCAAAGGCAAGCATGTTTTAATCATCTTACATTAACATGAACATTAACAGTCCAGCTTCCTGTAACTGCAGATTATTTTGCTTGGCTGTTTTCTCCTTTCTTAAATAGAGGTGTAGCTTCTAACAAGTGGGAGGCTGCCAAATGTCAACACAAAACCGACAAAACCTGTGATATTTATCTGATGCTTGGTCAGTTTGAGAAAGCTCGCTCCATTTCTAAAGGTCAAATGGGCATCTTATCTCAAGGATAATCACTTTTCCTCGCCCTCACAAAAAAAGACGCTATCAGGCTTTTGAACCTCCATTCATTGTACATGAATGGGCAGATACATGTAGTGTACAGCTAACACCACTCTGACAGCAGCATGCATCAAATCAGCGCTGCAATCACAGCTCCTTTGTATGTTCTGCAGCTACTCCAACACACGCTACAGAGCCTGGGCACAGTTTCATGGTGGTTGACCAGTCTGGTATCCCTGTGTCTTTGCTGTTTGGGGAAGGGAAGGCTTTATACAAGAGCTGTAGTCGGCGAGTGCAGGAAAACAGCCACAAAGATTTGACATTAATACTTATAAAAACCCAGCATTCTTCCTACTGAAATGGAGCTTGTCTGTTTTGTGGAACAGGCGCTTTAGGCAACGTCAGAGCTAAGTTGCAAAAATGTCTAATTATTTATGTAAATGCAAGAATGCAAGGAGCTTCCCCTTATTTATCACCTAACTTGCATCCACAGACCCAAATACACAACCTGTGCCTGCTGCACTCCTTTAGCATGACACAGCAATTTGTTCTTATGCAACCACAACATACACATCTTTGCTTACATGAGGTTGATTGAAGTGCTCTAAGGACATGGTGATGACATTGATGCAGATGATGAAGGTGATGATGAGGTCCAGGTAGTGGTTTGTGCACAGTGTGTGGATCATCAGGCGTATGTTGCCATAGCTGGCAAAGTAGGGCAGCTTCTGGGCTTCTGTTGGTAGAAAAATATATCAAAGAAGCTTTTTAAAATCTGGGGTTGGGGGTTATTTAAAAAAAAAGTTAGTTCAGCGTTTTCTCTGCAATGATAACACAATACTTATATACAGTGATCATTCAAACCTTCTGTCTATTACACAATATTATATTTAAGCTAAATCCAAACAAACTGCTCCTGTTCCTACTTGAAACTGATAATCTCCTGTGTAGCAGAGGGTTTTTCCACATTGAGCTCTTGAGAGTGCAACATTTTAAAGCTTTGATCAAGCTGGAATCACTATCAACAGAAGAAAAACCTCCCAAATAGTAGAGGACATAAGCAATTATGACACTTGCTGTTTGTGTGTTTATTATTATCTGTCTGTGTCTATTTCCTCTTTCCCTCCTTCGACCGCACAGATTTTCACCAGTGTTGATCACAGCTCTACATGCTAGAAAGAATTGATTCTTGTGATGTGTCGTATTAACAACAGGGGTAAAGTGAGCTATTCAAGCCTGTGTTACAGGCAGTGCACTGGTTGTATCATTATATCTGGTTGTTTTATAAATGTTAAAATCATTTTCCATCTGATCATACCCATTATTTCTTCATAAATCCATTACAGCATCTTCTTTCTTACTGTACCCCTGTATCGCTCTATTCCTGCCTCCTCCTCCAACAGTTCATGTGCCTCTGCTTTTTTTCTGTTCCAGCTTTTGGCCTCTTCCATACTCCCTCTATGCTTTCTTTGCTATCCTTCTCCTGTCATTCCCCTCTCTTACTTCTCCTCTTCTTTTCCATGCGCCGCTGACGCTTCTCCTCGCGCCTTTTGGCCTCCTCCACTTCCTGATGCTGGCGGCACTTGTGGAAGTTCTCCACCACAACGCCAACAAACATATTGAGGACGAAGAAGCTGACGATGAGGAGGAAGGAGATGAAATACAACAGCATCCACGGGTTGTTGTTGGTCACCGGCTGGGGTTGAAGTGTGGTGTGTTTGGCCGTGATGTGATTTGATTTAAATTGACAGAAGGAGGTAAGAAATAAAACAGAGATGAGAGGTGGAGGAGAATTTCTTTTTCTCCCAGATTTACATTTTGGATGGTGAAGATTGTGCCTAGAGTTTTTTTCTTATGAAATAGTGTGCAGCTCATATGCTGGTACCTGTTGGTCCACAGCCACAGCATCCAGGCCATGATACATAATGTTGACCCAGCCGTCCTTAGAGGCGAGCACAAACAGAGACATCAGAGCCTGTAGAACAGCGTGCAGAGAATAAAAAGGAAAACTGTTACCCTTGTTTAATGCAAAAAAATATACTTAAAAAAAAAAAAAAAAAAAAAAAAAGTCCAGTTACATATTCCCAAAACAAACATAATTCACACCAGCCCACCACTTACCTGTCCTAGGTTGTCAAAGTTGTACTTATGGTGGACCCACTTGTAGCTAGCTTGCAGGCAATCAGACTTGTTGGTGATGTTTTTCACGTCAGGGCCGAAGCAGTAGAAGAACTTGCCTTTAAACAGCTGTCAGTAGAAGAACAATGAGACCAAGCTTTTGATGCTGTCTGACTATTTATATAAAAGAGAGAAATAAGCCTTCGTAGGCTCCTCTGATGAGATGAAATGGTGCTCTTGGGTAAAATAATGAGCCGGTCAAAGATCCCACCAGCTTAAAATGTTGTGCAGTGATGAAAGAAGTAGGAGGACAATGAGATTTACTTTAGACGCAAATGCATGTGTGCTTCAAAGCTATTAAGAGGGAAATGGAGGAAGAGAATGACATATTTAAAAAAAGCATAGTAATGGGCAGGAAACCATAGCGCACACAAATAGACTATTATTCATAACAATATCCATACATATAATAAACTGGATTAAACAATGCATGCATGCATGCAGTATGTATTATTAAAACAGCGGTTCCCTTTGTCCTACCTGTACCCCAAGAATGCCAAAGATGATAAAGAATGCACAACAGATGAGCACAATGTTGCCAATGGGTTTGAGGGAGGTGATGAGTGTCTCCACTACCAGCTTTAGACCTGGAGCTCTGCTAATCACCCTGAAAAGGGGAGAGGGATAAGAGGAAAATAAGAAAAACAAATGTCTGTTATTTTATTCAATTTTAACATTTTTAAAATTGCACTGATTAGCTCAAAGACTCATAGGAGAAAATATATTTATTAAAGTGGACATCATTGGTTAATTATGATTCAATTTTTTTTGTTGAGATGATTAAATAACTTCACAAAAGTTATTTTTTGTATCCGTTTGTTTAAGAGCAACATTTTGAACTTATGATGATAAAACTGTACTGACAAGGTGCAGCGCTGCCATACATACCATGATAATCAGCAGATGCAAGTTACTTACTAATTACTACTTTGTACATACCTGAGGGGACGCAATGTTCTGAGCAGCCTGAGGACTCGAAGCACACCAAGGATCTTGGCCCCACCCGCCATGGACACGACAATGTCAATCAAAGACACAAAAACCAAGAAGCCATCCAGAATGTTCCAGCTGCTCCGCAGATAAGCCTGCTCACCCACATACAAACCCATGGAAACCACCTGAAGAGAGAACATTTGGTGAAGCAGTATATTACAACATCTAATGTCTGTTGCTGGACCAGCTCAGTACAATAAACTGTCAAATGTGGAAAATACAATGCACCTGTAGCACAACAAAAAAACAAGGTGAAACTAAAATAGCAGGAGGAAGAAATACAGACATGAAAAGTCATCAGCGGCTGTAGAACAGGCTGTTGACACTTACAAGATATTTTACACACAGACACACACACACACAAACACACACACACACAGGTTTGTGCCACTATCTTTATGGGGACCCGGCAATGACATAATGCATTCCCTAACCCCTTGCCCTAACCTTAACCATCACATCTAAATGCCTAACCTTAACCCTTACCCTAACCCTAACCTAATTATATCTCTAATCCTAAAACCAAGTCTTAACCCTCAAACAGCCCTTTAAAGTTGTGGGGTCCAGCATTTTGGCCCCACACTCCTGTTTTTTGGATCCCACGCATATAGTTAAACAAGAAACACACACACACACACACACACACACACACACACACACACACATACACTTTTAAACACAAAAACACAGTAAATGGTACCTATGGTAAAAAATGAAACACAGGTAACAGTGTGATTACTGTAATATCTAGTGGTGCTGTGATATACTGAATACGTCCCAATGCCTTTAACTTTGATTGTTAAGTTTATTATGGAACTATTTTACATACAGTATGATGGAATTTTACTACTCTGTGACTTCACGAGTGAGGGATGGATGGTGTACAGGCATTGTAATATATATGGATTTGGTGTTTTGCTAAGCAGCAATGGGAGCATCACAAATCTGCAACTGACATTTAAATCTGTTTGCCAAGTGTCTGGTAAAGCTTCAGAGGGAGGGTGGGAGTTAGCGTGCAAATATATCAAGATGGTTCAATGATCAGTGCCTGGCAAAGATCTGAGGTCTGAATGCCAAAATGAAAACTGAATGTACAAAACTGAATGTTCAAAACTTGCAGGCATGTATTGAGTTCACAATTCTGAATTTTGATATATATATATAAAAATTCAGAATTGTGTATATATACATATATATATATAAAAAGTCCAGTCTGCTGTAATTGGTCAGCGTTTACGGGTCTTCCACATCTTCGCTCTTGGAGTCTCTGATCCATCATTTAAGCCAAGTAATGACGGTATAGGAACTGTAGCAGCACTTTCTAAATATATATAATATAGTTGTGACATCACAACCGTACGAGAGTCCTGACAGCTCGTTTAAAGGCACAGTTTCGGGTTTCAGTTGAATACGGGCTGTGTGCATTTATCAGTTCCTTGAGCGTTTTGATACTTTCACATTATTTAAATAGCACCAACAATCTGCATTTTAATAAAAAAAAAGAAATGGAAATCTCACTTTTTACAATATGGGACCTTTAACAAATAGTACAGGAAATAGCATTGCTTAGTCATACTGTACAACACGTGTCAAAAGTTAAATTTTTTGGGGCTTTATGTCAACCAAGCTGTAAGTGAGAAGACTATATGAGACATGCAATAATACAGATGTTTGATCTTGTTCGATTAAATAAAACCATATACAATACAATAAATGTACATGTCTGGCCCTTGATGTAATTCTTTTTTTCCAGTGTGGCCCTTAGGGAAAATGAGTTTGACACCCCTGCTGTACAACTACAATCATAAGAACTACTGTTTTGGGAGAGTGCTACATTGTGTCTGAAGCTGCCTCATAAAATAACACTCTAAAAAGTTTTACAACATGCTGACCAATTCCTCAACCCTGCTGTGCTTTCTATGTGGCTGCATCTTTTACACAGGACTACACTCAGTGTTGGAGTCCTACCGAGAGATTAATGCTACACTAACACACATTATGGATATATGCAAGGCTCAGACAGACAGAGGCACAGAGGGAGGCATGTACGGCTCGGCCAGGGGGCTGAAAAGCCTATGGCTCCTTGACGGGCTGTCATTGGTTAATAATTGATTTTGGGAGTGCATAATTGATGGCCCACTTGTGCCAAAGTCTTTTGCAGAGAATACAGAGACAGTGGCAAAGGGAGGGAGGGAGGGAGAGAAAATAAAAGAAAGGAGGAAGTGGAAACACAAACTTAAAAAAAGAAGCAGACAACATTGGGGAGGACAGGAGGAAGGCGAGTGCGGGGGAGTGCTGGAGTTGGGCCGCATCCATGAGTAGACGACTAGCCGCCAGTTAATGACATTGCTTAATTGCTTTATTCTCCAAAGGAACATGGGAATTGCCAAGAAAGAAGGGCAGGGAAGGGGTTGGGCTGTGGAAGCACTGAAGCAAAGTCAATTCAGTGAGTGAGAGACGGGAAGAGACTAAAAAGATGCCTCTGTGTAGTGCCTGCAAACACAATACACTCAGGAGGAATCATTGGTAGTAATAGAGAGACGGGTCATAAAATGTTACCTTGAGTGTCATCTCGCTCACAAAGATGGCAGTAAAGATGTAGTTGGAGATGGTGAGAAATACTCTTTCCTGGATAGACAAACATGAGGAGGGAGAGAAAGGTTGACAGTCAGAATGAACAGATGGGGCAATTAGGGGTAGTAACATTTTATTTACTGCACTTTTTTAGAAAATAAAATTCAACTAATCTTCAGAGAAAACCAAAAGCTACTACAAAAAGGCTGAAGACAAGAGATTCTTGTGAAGCATTAGCTTCTAGGCACACATGCACAGACACACATTTCAGATGGATTTACCAAGCTGCCCTGTAGTATCTTGGGCCTCTCCAGAGCTACTGTTATGCAGTTGGAGAAGATGAAGGCCAACACCACATAATCAAACAGCTTATGGGCTATGATGGACTGGCATATCTGTCTGAACCTGGAATAGCAGGAGAGGAGAGGAGAAAGGAAAACGATGAGTTTAAATAGGAATTGCAATTGCTATTAAAAAACCAAGGCTGACAGAATTGGGGGTGGGGACAATACATAGAGGTCAGGCCACACTCTGCCCAAACAGAATTAATAAACCTCTTCCAAACAATCAGAATGGGAGCCAAGTCCACTGAGAGTGCATGGGAGCTCCCTTACATCTTGGTGAGTAAATAGCCTCATTCAGCCCCTGTTTACATCGCTTCTAATTCAAAACAAATTACATTAACAACACTCTCAGAAGCACCAGACCCCTGAGTACAGTGCTCCGCTGGGAAAACAGAATAGAGAGAAACAGACAGAAAGAGCGAGAAAGATAGAAAGTGATGGGACATACTGTATAAACACTGAATATGCATTTCAAACCTTAGAATGCGACACAGTGTACTGCCAAAAAGTAATTAAATGTCTTTGCTGCAGTGGTTATTGAAATGGATGAAAAGAAACAGAATGAATTGCATAGGAGAGGGATTGTATTTTGGAACAAACATGGAGACATTTAAATGCCTTTTATTAAAACTCTAGTTCTTTTCAAACTGCAGATTGTAACACAACATCACTACAAGTTATTGCAGAATTTAATAAATTGCCTCTGGTATTAAATTGACCCCCTAAGGCGTGCTTCTTGCTCACTAACAGGATAGTAGAAAATATCCCTTTGTAATTTGCAAGGTGGCGATCAATACTTTAGTGTAGTCCTTCTCTGTGGAAGCTTGGCAACCTGTCCTTCCCATTGATGAGGTTGGGAACGGAGTCTGCCCACCCATCCTTGATATTGTATTGATGAGACGCGCCCTCTGGCCAGCCAATAATGTTTGTATGAGAGACTGTTAAGACTTTGGCTGAAAACCAGCCCGCATTTTGAGTCAACACATTTTTAATGCAGACAATCACTAAATGCACCGTATACAACCAATTTCTCTGACTCACTTGTTCCGTGGGGAGAATAGGAAGACAGACCAGTCTTCTCTGCTCTCACACCAGTCTGGTTTGTACGCTTCTAACATCTTCTGGATGCGGAAGCACAAGCTCTGCAACACACATATCAACACACATCATGGCAGGCACACACACAGTCGGGCAGTAAACACAAAAAGACACACAATTGCAAAGAGAAACCACTTTTTTTAGAATCCCTATTTAAATTATTTACGGAAGTGAAACACTTCTATAGCAACAGCTCGGAGCATCTTCCAACATTACCATCTGTACAGCTCTCTCCCCTGCTGTCTAAATAGTCCTTTCCAATTAACCTTGTTTCTCTCATAGACAGACTTGTTTACAATGAAAACAATGGGACACCCCCGAGACACAGGTGATAGGGAAAGCATGCTTTATACAAAGTACTTGAAAATCCTACACAAGAGAGCGGGAGATTATTGTACCGTATGTGTAAAATCTTGTACTAACACAAAAGCTAATGGTTCGGATATTGAGAATCACGAGTCTAGATTGTGGTTCTCTGCTCTTTTTCGAAGCTGTTACAGTACATACCGTCTTACGAGCGCTTATATGCATTTGTGGAATTGGTGTATTACAGGAAAGTCATATGCTTGTATAAGTAGGGTGACCAAACGTCCTCTTTTGGCTGGACATGTCGACTTTTTACCTACTGTCCGGGTTGTCCGGGGGGGTTTTATAAATTCATGAAAATGTCCAGTTTTCACTGTTTTTCATGGGACCATTAAGCGTGTACTTAAATTGACTGGCGCTTTGCACACAATACTACGGTACTTTGTTGCGTGACGTAATTCCCGAGAGGCTGCCTTGTGGGCGGCTCTGCGACGCGCACATACACAGTAGTGATGTGCGATACCACTTAATTCCTATTCGATCCGATACCAAGTAATACCCAGGCTGGTATTGCCGATACCGATACCAAAACCAATACTTTTTATGTATTTTATTTGTAGTGTGATGTGACAAATAGTTTAAAGTAAAGTAAAATAGGAGGCTGTAGGCTTACCAAATCCAAAGTAGGCTATAGCTGCATAATGACAAGACAATAAACTACTCTCATATTATTTAATTATAAAGAAAATCTCAGAGACTTGTACAGTAAAACAGGTTGAAAATTACACACAAATAAAAAAATGTCCACACACAGCGTCACTGCTGTCTTTACAGCTAAAATACAGCCAGACATGACTCCTTTTGCGGTCAGCCATAGTCACTCTGCAGTCTGCAGTCTTCGTATAGCGGGAAATTAAAGAAGGACTGTTGCAGCGACTGGCTCTGTCACAGACAACTGACCGGCGGAAGGAGAAGTAGTTCCTTCCCCTAACCAGATATAATTAGACTTTTCAGGTGACAACAAGTTACTTATGATAACATAAACACTCACTCAAAATTACTTTAAAAATTAGTTTAAATATCGATCTTTTTATATGAGAATCGATACTAGAGCAGGAGACGTTGGGATCGTAAATATCGATACTTTAGTATCGATCCGCACATCACTAATACACAGGGACCAGAGCAGACAGCGGAGCAGCATTGCACACAAAATGCCGAAGCGTTTCCTGCTAAAGATTTCAGAAAACACAGGGGAGACACTTTGTTTCTCTCACTATCACTACTCTAGAGTCGTACTCGCTCGCCGTCACTCTCACTTCCCCCTCGCTCTATCACCCACTGCCCCCCCCACACACACACATGCCGGCTCGACGCACACACCAGTGCACAAGTATAAACATTGGGCCACTTACAACCATAAAACAAGACTAGTGCAGCTAGTACAGCTTCACAGTTGAACTGCAAAAAAAATGTCCCACGTACCATCCCGGTCGGGACCGGACAAGTGGGAGGCGAGGTGCACCGTGTGCAAAGCTAGCACATATGTTTCAGTGTCTTATTTATTTATCTTATTACATTGAAAAGGTATTAAGAGATATTTTGTTGAAGCTAGATTTTCTAACACAGAAGAGGTCATATTTAGAACATTATTTCATATTATTTATTTATTTTAAAAGAGAGCTATTATTTTGTTACAGGTTGTTACAGATTTTATTTTATTACAGAAGTTATTTTTTGCACCATTGAGGCATAATAAAGCATGTTCATTAACCTCTGAGAAGCCTGTCTGAATTTGTGTCTCGAGGCCGGGCCGAGTGTCCTCTTTTTTGGAAATCAAAATATGGTCACCCTATGTATAAGCTAACTTCACTCACTCACCAGGCTTTACTTAATGCTATTACCGTTTAACTGCCCCCCCCCCATACAAACTTAATGGAAACTTACATATTCAATGTCATCGTCTAGGTCCTCCCGGTCCTTGCTGCGTGTGTTAACCTGGGGGAAGACGTCGGCCATCAGTTGGCTCTGGGGGTTCGCCCCTCCAGAATGCTCAGTGTGGTGTCTAGGATGGGGCTGGAGATGCTGAGACAGAGGAGTTTTCCCATTACAGTCTTGGTGTACCCCTCCTAAGCCACCCAGACCGTCTAGCCCACCGCCACCACCACCTCCACTGATTACCATCCCCCCAGAGAAGCTCTTCTTCCTGTGATGAGCATGGAGCGTAATAGAGGGCAGCGGGTGGTGTGGTGGCAGTGGAGGGTGCGGGGGTCCTGGGACCTGCAATAGGTGGGGCAGCTCGAGTGATAGAGCTCTGCGGTCCCTCCTGGGTACAAAGTGGCCTGGGAGCATAGGGTGGGGAAGGTGAAGAGAGCGTGGAGCGACAGCGGGAGGAGAGAGGAGAGACTCCTCCTCATCCGGGTGGACATGATGGAGGTGGCGGTGCGGGGATGAAGAGGCACGGGGACCCCGGATACGAAGGCTTCCTCCGACTACTCCACCAAGACCCCCCAGGCCATAGCCATAGAAGGGCCTTGCAGAGGTGGGGGTGAAGGCTGGACTAGCGGAGGGAGAAGAGGAGGAGCAGGGGCGGCATCCCCCCAGGCTGTTCCAGCTGGAGCGACGGGCCCACAAGGCCTGAGGCTGGGTAGGCAGAGGGCGGCCCCAGTTGTGGTAACTTCGACCTGAATACTAAGAAAAAGAGTGAGAGGTTTCTTCCATGTCCTGTAATTCTAAGCCACACTCTGTCTCGATTGGATCTGGAAACAGAACCGATCCAATGACCAGACACATCACATAAAAAGAATAGAGAATTTACTCATTACATAAAACTTGGAAATACCTCTGTGAGAATGCATTGGTGAGAGCAGTCCATACTTTAACCTTTAGTCAACTAAGTGCCATAGCATTATTCAGCTAATCAAATAGGCAAGAGTTAAAAAAAGTCACGGTATAACTGTTAAAAGAACTATGGAAAGTCGCTCTATGCAGTCCTTTCCACTTACCATAGCCCTCTGCTCCAAGTTGGCCCTTCCCAGAGAAATAACACTGTTCCTCCTGGAACCAAGAGCAAAGGTCAACCTTTCTCCTGGAAACAGTCCATGGGCCAGTGGGGACAAGTCCAGGTGCCCATTAGGGGTTAATGTACAGATCTTTGGGTCTGTAGGAAAGAGGGAGTGGAGAGAAACAAGTGGTGATAAAAGGGGGGAGGAACAGAGATGAAAGAGCAGAGAAAAGAAAGAAAGACAGCATTTAACAAGCCCTTCCGTTGCATCTTCTCTGTTCCTGCCGTGCAAACAGAACTTGGCAATCTCCGTCACTTTGCAACATAAATGTCCTAAAACGATGTTATGGCCAGCTCAGAGAGGCAGAGGAAGGTTTAATTTACACTTAATCACCTTAGAGGAGCCAGAGAGGAGCTCGTAATGATGAAAGAGAGGAATATCTGCCAGTGGTTTGTCCGTTCCCAAACATATAATTTGGTGGAATATTTCTCCAGGAACTATTACCATTCCAAATGTTTTTATTTTTTTTATTTTTTTAGCTAAGCTGATATTTAAAAAGGCACATTTGGGTGAGAAGAACTGTGATTTCATTGGGATCAGCGGTCTCCCTAATGTGCTGCTAAATGTTACTCTATACTGCATGACTCTTGGTGAGTTTACTTTTGTTATGCCTACAGGGAGAAGAGGGGAGAGGAGTGGATGGAGACGTGGCATCAGGCATGCATTATTAAAAGTTTGTGCAGCTTACATCTAAGACAGGAAAAACATGGTAAGCAAAGTTTGTTGTGAAAATCTGAAGACAGGCAACAGTTTTAATGCCCAGGGCACGGTGAAACAGCTGGTAGCTTTCTGGAGTGCTGAATGGTGGTGATGGTGCAGTGGGTATGACACATGCCTTTGGTGTGGGAGATCTGGGTTCAATTCCCACTGCCAATGTGTCCCTGAGCAAGACACGTAACCCCTAGTTGCCCCTGAGGCATGTGGCCTCTGAGATACATAGCAATTGTAAGTCACTTTGGATAAAAGCGTCAGCTAAATGACATGCCATGACATGTAATGTAATGAATGACTAGATGATTGGTACACTACGACCTTAGTATACATATTTGATGGTACCCCTTTTACCGGTCAGACTGAAGTAGGCAATGGTGTGAGATAATAAATCTTGGAACCGTTTTTCATATTTGCAATTCTGTTATAATTCAGACAAAAAAGCCAGAATGTTTGGAAATAATAAAAGAAGTGAAGTGAAATTTTATTTAATGTCAAATGATCTCTGATAAAATCATTTTACAGAGGTTATTTTAGGTTATTTTAAAGTTGACATTTTAGTTTGAGATGGGAACATTGTAATTTATTGCAATAGGTCATACAATTTGAGAAGAGGGGAGAAGAAAATCAATCTTTATTAAACAATAAATCTCCTAAAGCTCCTAGCGGCATTTAATACCTGAGAGATGCAGAGAGTCTTTCTGCTTATCATTCTCCTCAAAATTACAGGAAGACCTGTCATCGTCCGAGTAAGAGCGGTTTGCATCACCCTGTATCAGGGATAGTGAGAGAAAATGAATGGGTGAGGAAAAAAAAAGAAACACAAGGATGAGGGGGGAGGGGGCACAGCAAGTAAGAGAAATGAGAAATAAAATAGACATGAGAAAAGGAGAGTAAGAAGCACAGTGGGAGAAAGTGTAGAATAAAGTGATCAATCACAAGCTAATAAATAGAAACCCCCAATATTTTTTCCTCTCCTTATTGCCCAACTAGCTAAGGGGCAAGAGGCAATCTTATTCCTCATTTAATGCTGTTGTTGAACAAATCCTTATACATACTGTTTATCCAGCCAGTGTTTGACACCAAAGATACGTTTTTTTCTCCTTAATACGGACAAAGGAGACTGTCCTCCCCCCAAAAATGCTCCATAGGTAGTTTGTACAAGCAGTTTATTACAATCCATAATTACATTTATAGTGGTGATGACCATGAGTGGCCTAGTTATTATAACAGGAGCAAAGGAGGAAGTCAGGTACGTAATATACTTACATATCATGTACTCACTTTACTTAACAGAAACTTTGCCTAAACCTAACCAAGGAGTTTTGTTGCCTAAACCTAACAAAACTGAGACCGTTTCACAACGCCACGTTTAAAACTGTGAGAGTTATGTTTAGGTATCACATTCTCAGCTTGTAGCAAAACAAACAAATTATTGGCTAGCTTTTGCCATATCACATTTGGTTTTGTTAATTTGCATTTTGCCAAGTGCATACTGTCCAACATTCTAAACCAAGATGTCTTACCTCAGCCTGGAAACCCTCAACCAAGATGGCCACCAGTAAATTGAAGAGCACATAGTTTCCAAATGTCATAAGAGCTACGAAGTAGAGAGCAGCAAAGGGCGAGGTGGATGCCATCCCATTGTACAGCACCATGTTCCAGTCCTCTTGAGTCAGAATCTACACAAAATATGCATACACAGTGGAGCAGAACACACATGCATACAGATAGAAAAAGTAAGCACATGTTCAACAGCACACTTAATTCAATTGGGAAACCAAAGTTTTGAAAAGTGTGTGGATGTGTGTGTGTGTGTGTGTTAAAACTCTTCGTACCTGAAAGACTGTGACAATGGCCCAGAGCAGGGAGTCAAAGTTCTTCCTGTCAGGCACTGTGTCTCCAGCCTCTGTCTTCAGACTGAACTTACAACCAAAGATGTGCATCCCCAGGATACTGCAACAAAAGAAGGGATTTCTCAGCCACTCGTAGAATAAGAGTATAATGCCTCTATGTTTCATTATGTCTTTTATGTCTGTAATTTAATTGTGTTTCTTTATGATACCTACAGACAAACAGGGTTTGGTACATGTACTCAAAGTTAAAATAAGATAAAGTAACAGAAACAGTATCAAATTAGTATAAAAGAGATGATAAAAAGCTATAGAGCACTCATAAACAAACGTGTCTTCTCATTCACACACACATTTACATGATGATACACACATATTGTACATAAAAATACTGTATAACCTTTAAAAATCTTCTATTTCTGTTTCCTTCAAATCTCAATTTTTTGGGGGTTTCACTTTATTTCCCTCTCTCCTGCTCTCTATCCTTCTACCTGCACCCATCCTAGATTTGCGGTAATCACAAGACTGCAACTCAACGCAGTTGATATTCTTATTCATAGCTGTTTTCTTTAGGGGTTTGTGAGAGGTTTTAAAAGTTCAAGCTGAGTGGTACTTTATATTAACTGCTCACTAAAAGCTCCGGTGGCTAGATGTATAGGCCAAATGCCACTTGCTCAGGCTAGCATTACGGGCTAAAAGCTCAGATGCCATCTGTCTTGTCACATGCTTATGCTTGACTGCGGTGCTGCAGGGGTAAGGAGGCTGGTTTTCAGGTAGGCATACACACACATAGAAAGTCACAACACAGGTTCACAAAATAAAGATAGGCCTATAAGCAGGATTTAGGTAATGGCGTTACACTGCTATGAAACTCATATCTATCATGTAATAATAAGTAGACTTGCAACAATTATGATACATTTTTCAAATAACAATAATTCTGTTAATACGATCTTCATTTTCGGTTATCGCCCACAGAGGTGGAATTGGAGGGAAGACAGAGTAGCGTGTGTGTGCATTTGTGTGTGTGCTTGAGGGAGGTTAACAAGAGAAGAGATTAGGCTGAATGATTATGTTTTTGTAAATTGCAGGTTTTAGCATCTGCATCACAGTATTAATTTAGGTACTTTAGGCTATGGAAATGCTGTATAGAATATTTATTTGTAACAATTAATGTAGAGAATAATCTTCAAATATAAGGACAACTCTCCCTCTCTGTGACTTAGTTTTCACAATTGACCTACTGGAATGTCTTTACTGAATTCATGCAAAGGCAAAGCATTGCTGATGGTGCACTACTAACACTTTTTATAAAGATATTCATGTCAGTTTTAAATCAAACAAATATATGAACATGCCGTTGTAGATAGATAGATAGATAGATAGATAAATAGATAGATAGATAGATAGATAGACAGATAGATAGATAGATAGATAGATAGATAGATAGATAGATAGATAGATAGATAGATAGATAGATAGATAGATAGATAGATAGATCAAAACTGAATTGTCCACTGAATTTACACTGGAAATTTATCTTTGGCACTCTGGCAACATAATATACTTAAAACACAGCACACAAACAACATAAATTAAATTGTAATTAGAGTCTCTATCTGTCAGTTTAATACTTACGGTTTACTGTTATCATTGTTCTTTGGCCCGAGGCCTGAGTGTCTAATTTAGTGGAAATTCAAAAGTTTAATGTAGTCAAACATACTGCTGACAGACAGACAAGTTTAGGCACTCATAACTTCCAGAAGTAATCCTGGAGAAGGACGCAGGTCAAAGAGAAAAGCCTTGACAGAGCTGAGATACGGTTTGGGCAAAAATTAGGTGGAACTCCAATAACTGGATGCTAATCCTATTATTTTGCACAAACCGTGTTCAGGCCTCTGGCTATGATTGCCTGCACCACACTCAACTAATATATTTAGTCTTAATATGCTGATAATCTATGACTTTTTTATATTCAGAAGTTTAGTATGGCAACAAAACAATCTGCTTTGTTAAACTATCAGGAACAGTACTATATATATATATATATATATATATATATATATATATATATATATATATATATATATATATATATATATATATATATATATATATATATATCTCATGCATGTACTGTACACCCCACAATCTCTGTTCTCCACTATTCTTGTTTACACTTTCCTGCCCTCTCTGTGTCCTGCTGATTTTTTTTCTCTGAGCCACATTCCACATAGAATGCCCCTGTGCCCCTGTGTTACCTGAAGATAAAGATGAAGAGCATAAGCAGCATACAGAAAGTGGCCACGTTGTCCATAGTCTTCATCAGCACCACCAGCTGCCGCCTCAGCGCAGGCATGAACCTCACCAGCTTAATGACCCTCAGCAGCCTGAAGGTCCTCAGCACTGACAGGCCGCCGTCTGCCTGGCCGATGATCTCACACACACTGGGGTATGTGTTGCATTGGGTGGGATGTGTGTGTGTGTGTGTGTGTGTTTAACAGAGAGATATAGAGTTGGAAGATATGAAGAAATTAAAAGAAAAAAAGGAAATTGGTAGAGAAAAAAACAAGTATTGTTATAATTGGGGAATGTGTGGAGAGGAACATTAAAAAATGAAATACAAATAAATAGAAATGGGAAAGCCAAGATAAGGGAAGATAATGAGATAGTGCTTCATACTTAATAAAGCACACTACTGCACATTTTTCAAGATACAGAAATATGTATAATCCATACTCGTTTGATAAGGAATACTGCTGCATTTTACATATTTTATCCCCACACTGCTAGACAATTCCTATATTAAATATTTGTGGTGTATTTTAATGTAAAGCTCCATGACGAATACACCACAACAGATGGAAATCTGATTGGAACAGTAAGTTTGTCTGTTTTCTACGGATGAGAGCATGTCTAAAAACTCAATTAGATGCACACTAGTTGGACAATCATTACATGTTTGGTCAAAAGCTCTCATTCATTTTCAGAAGAGTGATTTGAAGCTGTGAATCTAATGCTCTGGAATCTCTGGTTTTGGGACACAGTTAATATTATATCTCATTTAATACATTGTGCCACACTCAACTTGCTGACTAAGTGACAACTAACTTTACAACCAGCAAATCATTTTGTAGTTTGCAGACCTGATGATGACAATAATGCCGTCAAAGATGTTATAGGGGTTCCTCAGGTA
Source organism: Perca flavescens (assembly GCF_004354835.1). Taxonomy (NCBI): domain Eukaryota; kingdom Metazoa; phylum Chordata; class Actinopteri; order Perciformes; family Percidae; genus Perca; species Perca flavescens. Next base: position 9,447,610 of record NC_041345.1, on the reverse strand, counting down.
CTCAAAGAAGCCAAAAGCAGTCAGCTTGAGGACCATCTCCAAGGTGAACATGCTGGTGAAGACAATGTTGCAGATCTCCAGGACATTGGTAAGCTCTTCGGGCTGGGTGGAAGCACAGAAACAGAAAAATTCTAAATGAAAATAGCAAGTAAGATGTGGAAGTAGCTGGGGCGGTGCGGAGTGGTAGGCAAAAGATAAGAGGGATTTGAGTTGCAAGGATTTCAAGTTAAAAACAGCAATGATATCCCCAGAGAGGCAGGTACAGACAAAGAGATGAAAACACAGTTGATATTAAACCACTGCTTTGCAATCACCGCTGCCACAACAAAAGCCACTAGGAAAACAATTGTGTACCCATCACATTTCTCCGCCTGTGTTGAAATGGCTGTCACTCAAACTGTCAGTCACTTGAAAAGAGATTTCTCTCCTACCTGGCAAATAAAATTAACGTGTACACCTCATCTTAAATTTAGCACTGCTGTTCATGTAAAATTGTAAAGGAGAACTCAGGGAACGTCACATTAGAAACATAAAGGAAGGAAAGGGAGAAACAGTGTGGAGAGTGTGTATTGTTTGTGCAGCACATGGTGTCAACCACTGGCTGAATAGGGGAGCATGTTATCTGAATTGGCAAAGGAACCGACCCATATATGAACCGCAAACTCACTCCAGTCAATCCTGGGTTTATTTCCATTTGTGTGTGTGTGTGTGTGTGTGTGTGTGTGTGTGTGTGTGTGTGCGTGCACAAGCAGACTTGCTTTATGAAAGTATATTTTGTCTGTGAGTGTATGTGTGTAATGCGCGATATGGATCAGATGCTTTCTCTGATACCCCCTGTGAATTTCTGTTTCAAAGCCAGCGGAGAAATAGCCAGCTAGCCTTGCCAAAGTTAGCAAACCATTTCAGAGAAAAAACACAGTTCTGAGCCCTCCCCTTCCTCTAATCGGCTTTTTCTCCCAATCTATCTCCATCCCCCTCTCTCCATCCCCTTTTCTTTTTCTTTCTGAGTCTCATTATCAGACAGACACATCTCTTCCCAATCAATATCCTCCTGTCGATCAGAGGAGGGAGAACGGCAGAGGAAGAACCCGACTGAAGGAGAGAGAAAACAAGAAGAGAGCAGAGGGATTGTTTTTGGAGTAGATGATGACATGATTGTAGAGAGGAGAGGTGAGGAAAACACTCAATTAGAGGTGAGAAACAGTAAGAATTACAAAGGGGATGGAAGCCCACACATTCTAAATCCCATAAGCTCAGTTTTGGCTACAATGTTTTAGTCTGGAAAACATCTACTGAGACTCATTTGAGCTCAGTACTGTAGCTGGATGCTGGACCAATCTGTGGACTACAGAGTGGTTTAGAAGACCACATTACTCCCCATCTCTAAGAAATGCAAATGCCATTAGACACATATGAAAAGAGATACTAAAACTACTAGATATGTTGGAGCAGACAATAGGGACTTGTAGGAATAAATGGAGTTTCATCCCTCAGCAGATAGCTTTAACCTTGACCTATGTCCAGAACTCACTTGCTCGACGAAAGTACAAAAACAGGATATGAGATTGATTGCTATTGACAGAACCATCACAGCCCTTGACACCACAGTTTAAATCAGACAAAATACCATCATTCCTCCTCTCCTTGCTTTCTCCCCCCCCTTTATGCTTTTCTTTTTCTTGACCCATTTACTTTATTCCCTAATTGTATTTTTCCTCATGTTAATTTCCACCTTTTACCCTAATTTTCTATCCCCTGAATAATATTTCATATTGTATCTACCCATACAAATGTCCTCTCCCTGTTTCTCTCTTGAAATGTGCCATCAGTTAACATGTAAATGTTGTTTGAATATAAATGATTGAGCTACAGCTTCCAAGTCTGAATTCCAATGTGCCAATTTGTTTTTCGCAGTCCAGACACAAACACACATAATGTGAATGCAAATAGGCAGCTTGCCTTTACATTTGCTAACGTGCAACATCTGATGACTTGGTGAGTAATAATCCAACATAAATATGAAAAACCAAACATCTTTGATAGTCAAATATCACAATCGAAAATTGCAAGGACATACAGTACCTATACAGAACAACATTTTTTACTTGAAACCACACACTTGACATGAACATTTCCCCTAAGCAGGTTGTGGTGCGAGTGAGGCAGCCCTGTGGTTAGTCATTTTTCTGCTAAAAGTACATCAGCTTCAGAGTTCCTGTTTTAGAACGTGATTGCAAGAGGTAAGACTTTCTACTGCTAAGCAAAAACACACACTGGTATCACTGCTTCAGTGTCAGCCTGTGGGAATTGTGGAGGGAGAAAGAATCAAGAGACAGACAGACCAGGCGTCTTTGAGTATGTGCATGCAAATGTGTCCGCATGTTTCTGCATACATGCCTACTTTGAAACGCAAACGCTCGCTCACACAGGGAACTGAGCTGAAAACTGCTGTGTAACCAGCGTCTACTTCGTTCTTCCCGTCTTACTTGTCTCCTCCTCACCCCCCACCCCCCTCATTTATTTTTAGAGTCTTTAGAGATTAGAGAAGGCAACTACTCTGTACGCTGTCAAAGAGTGAGTGGGTGGATGAGAGAGAGAGAGAATGAGAAGTGGGGAAACGGAGGGTGAAACTGAGGGAGGTAAAAGAGAGTCAGACAGTAAATGAGACACTTAGGGTAAGGCGGGAAGGACAGACAAAAGGAAAAAAGGAAGGAAGGAAGGAAGGAGAGACAGCGAGGAACAAAGGAGCAAGTGGGGGAAGGAACGCACAAAATAAAGGTGCACAGAGGGATTTATGGAGAAAATAAGGGGAGAGAAGTGGGAGTAAAATTAGCAATGGAGCGGGTAGAATGGCATGTGTTAAGAGAGAGAGAAATGAAGGGAAAAGAAAAAGCTTGTTTATGTAACAGCATTTCTATGTACCTGCATGTGTTTCTGATCGGTCCATGCACAACAATATAAAAATATATTTATGTGCATGCACACATTGGACACAAATAGATGTGAATCGTATGTGTTTGTGTGTGTGTATATATGTGTGTGTGTGTGTGTGTGTGTGTGTGTGTGTGTGTTTGTGTGTGTGCGCTGATACGCGTGCATGTGTAGTCTTGGCAGTAGTCTTGGCAGGCCTTTCCCATTCTTGCTTGAGCCTGGTCAATGTTAAAAGCCAGCGCCGTTTTGTCTACCGCTCGGCTAAATGTTTACACCTCTGTAAGGAAACGTCATGGCAGCGATGCTCCCCTCCCACACTCATCCATCCGAATGTCATCTGCTATTATGATATCTCTAGGACCAATGCTTCACCAGCAGTGATAGTGGTTTATCTGCTGAGGCTGCGGAGATTTGTGGGAGTGAGAAATGATTACGCCAACACACTCGATTGACACTGTAGTATGTCAGTCTGAAGGATTTAAGGCAATGCATATTCCTACAATGACGACAAGGACCATTGTATTTACCAAGTTCCAAAGCATTCACTGTCTGAAGTCAGTTCATAAATAGACCCCTTTCTGATAGAACTTTCAAAAATAAAGGCCTCTCTTCATTTTGGTTTTAATAGAATAGTGTCACTGCATAAACAGTGTCAGTAACAATGTTTATATGATAGCATTGACCATTTCCGCTTACCTGGTTATGATGCTCGATGCCCATACTGATGGTGTTGATGAGAATAGCGATCATAATGCCCCTGCTGAAGTACTTGCTCTCTACAATGCCCCAAAGTTTCCTCCTTATATCATTCCAAATGTCTTTACAATATCCAAAGCATGTCCTCTTCCTCTTCCTCTCTCCATCTCCCCTCTCCTCTAGATGGTTCTCCTCCTTGCCCGTCTCTTTCACTGCATCCTCATTATCTTCCTCCCTGTTGGCGGAGTCTCCCACAGCCCTCGCCCCCTCTTTCAGTGATAATGCACATATAGGGCAGTCCTCAGGGTTCTGAGGGACAGGCAGACTGATGGAGTTGGCTAGTGGCTGAGAGCTGTGGTCTTGCTTGCTCTGGTGCGGACAGTGGGATGCTAGAGAGACGGGAATAGAAAGAATATGAGCCTACAGATGCATTTCAATTCCCTGGATTAGATCTTCTTTAATAATGCTAAATATACAGGATGCAAGTATCTGCCCTTTAAAAAAAAATGCAGTATAGAACAGAACAGTATACTGTATGGTTGTCCTTATGTTCTTTTCTAGTTCAAACATATTCGAGAGCTAAAACATATTCAACTCTTACTATTCCACAATTACACGTTGTCTTAATTGAAAGTGTCAAATGTTACATAAGACATAGTCACATGTCATCGAGGCCCTCCTACTCACTTTTTGGGTGCCTGGAATGATGCCTCTCTCCGTTCACATTCCCTCCACCACGCCTGTAACCCCTGCCTCCACCAGGTGGCGGGGGTATGCCCCTCAGAGTGTAGTAGAGAGCTGCCGATCTCCTCTTGGCCTTGCGAAGGACATGGCAAACCAGCTGGAATATCTCCTCGTAGCAATCTCCCGGCTCAGCCATGCTGGCCAGGGTGGAGGAGGACAGGCACTGCGCCCTTTGCTCCTGCATCAGCTGGTGTTCCCGCTGTTTGGTCTCCGAGAACTGGGTGGCAATAACCACCAGGCACAGGTTGATCATGAAGAATGAACCAATCTGGATGGATGTGGAACAAGGAACAGAAGGTTTATGTGGAACTTTTTTTCAAGATGTACAGTACATGAAGTGAGATAAAGTGAGTGCAAACAATGGGAAATTGCTGCATGGAACATGAGCTACTATCTAGCCCGAAGAATGAATTGTTCTGTAGGAAGGAAAGTGGGTAAATCAAGATTCAACACTTAACCGAGAGGCAACCCTAACTAAAACAATAAGAACCAGTGCAGTGTCTCATTTAAATAATCAGCCTATGGCTAAATCAGATGTTGTTCATTTAAGAAACATGAAATATGTAAAGAATTGTGATTTTCCGATGGTAAATACAGACTTGTTTTTACATCAAGCTCACACTTGCTGATTCTAATAATCTGTGCCAATCCCCCTGTAGAAATGTAAGCAGACATGCTAAAAGGTCTCTAAAGGCTGGCTTCCCACCAAACTGAGGCTGACTGAAGCAGACAGACAGAGGCAACACATGCCCAAAGCACAGTTCAGCGTCTGGCTATCTTTCTCTTCCTTTCATTCACTGACTTGATTTAACTTACCATCCTGCCCCTACTCCAACTTAATATATTTCTTTACTTTTCTCCTGCCCATGCTCCACAACCCTTTTCATGAACATCACTTTACCCATCAGAACAATTTTTTACTCTTTTTTTCACAAAAGAGTTTCCATTTTCTTATCATGAATCAAAGTGAGGGTTGAAGGGCTAGTTGCAGAGAGGAGATGGGGTGCATTGTGGATGGGATGTGTTGGCTGACCCTTTTAGTAGCAGTAATGGGAATCACTACAGGACTGCTGAAATGGCTTTTATTGGACCACTCTGAGCTGGTTACAGAACAATGATTAGATCAATATAATGCTGAACAACTCAAAAACCAGACTGCTGGATGGATAGGGCAGCTTGTAGCAGGGCCTCGGATTTGTTCATTACAAATCTGAACATTTTTCGCTGGCACACACACACACACACACACACACACACACACACACACACACACACACACACACACACACACACACACACACACACACACACACACACACACACACACAGACAGACAGACAGACATCCATATTCACTGACAAGGCTAGGCCATTTGGAGCAGGAACACTCAATAAATCATGCACATATATAAAAATCCAAACTTAATGAACCTCCACCTATAAACTTTCATCCACAGTGATCAAAGATGCATGGCAAGGCGAAGGAGATACTGGAGAAGATTCCAGAGATATTCAGAGAGAAGAAACATAGCAGAGAGGGAGGAGAGATGCCCATCTGTGTCCTTTGGGTCAAAGCAGGTCTGCAGGTGTGTGGGGCTTTGATTTCCCTCCAGGCCTGCATCTGTGTGTGTGTGTGTGTGTGTGTGTGTGTGTGTGTGTGTGTGTGTGTGTGTGTGTGTGTGTGTGTGTGTGTGTGTGTGTGTGTGTGTATTCTGTAATTTTGATCAGTAGACAGCTTTGTGCATAATCAGGGAGGGCAGTCCAATATCACGCATTCAGATGATCACTGCATTATGCATGCAAATATACACACAATCACACACACTCACACAAATTAAGATGGCAGGTTTACTTTACAACTGATTGCATGTTTCTTTGTGCTTCCATACAGCCACTGTCACATACATTTATGTGTATACATATTATCTCTTTCTCTGAAACACACACACACACACACACACACACACACACACACACACACACACACACACACACACACACACACACACACACACACACACACAGAAAGAAACAATAACTAAAAAATGAGAGAGTCAAGGTGACCCTCACTGTGTGAACAACACCTTTGGGGCTCATGGAGTTGCCTGACCGAAAACTTCTTATAGTGTTAGCAACACTTCCAAGGCATCCCTTAGGGCCAGACTGACTGGAGCCTCGCAAAGAAGCTCAAAAAGGGGTGGCACATTTGTGTCAATCAATCATGAACCACAAAGGGAGCAGTGTGTTTGTCTGGTTGTTAGCTGCTGTGCAAGCCACTGAGCTCTGTTGTTTGATCAGTTATCAGAGTTTGACTTAGATCAAGATGTTTTCAGCTATTTAGTTCAATTGTGTCCTGCGCTGGACATTACTATAACTGTATGGGGCTATACATTCCACAGGCCATGGGATTGTGATCAGTGTAGCAGCATAAACAAGGCAAAAGTGATTACACTGTGACACCATGTCAACTATCTTTGTTTGCCAAAAGGTGTTTGCACTGGCAATGACAACCTCAGGTCAGATCTGCCAAAGAGGAGATGGAATTTAGAGCTGCAGTTACGATGCCAATAATCTTCTTGGCCTAATAAAGCCAATGTTGTGAGGAAGAAGCGTGTGGGGGAAGGAGAGTGTTTTGTAGGGCAGGTCTTGCACTCAAAGTTGGGTTCCTTTTCATTAGAATGTACTGTGGAATTTGTACTGTGTGCTTGTGACTGATTGGTGCGTTTCATTAATTTACTCTCTTTTTTTTCTTTCTTCAATATCATTTAGCAGTTCTCTTCTCTCACCTCCATTCCTCTCCTCTGGTATTTTCTTGATCTCATTTTCAAGCTTTACAAAAGGCTGCATATATGTTTTTTATTTTGTTCACCTGCTGGTGGGAAACTAACAAACTTTATTGCATGTCTGCAACACAGAGTGACTGAATGCTGGGTTCACAGACAGCCAATGGCATGCGAATGCAGAATTAAACAATTTTGCCACAATCTGGCACTGTATGCAAAGAGCTGATCTAACTCTTGCATACCTTTTTCTCTTTTGGACATACATTTTCTTGTCTCCTTCAACTGTCCTTCCTCCTCTTCTCTACCTTCATTTATTATTATTTATGTGTCAATTTTTCAATCATCACAACACATTGTACACTAATGTGTCAGCTGGTAGGGATGTAGCGTACTAATAAACAGAAAACTAATAAATGTAGTAATACATTCTACTTACAATGATGAGTAAAATGAAGTAGATGAAGTTGTAGAAGGAATGGGCATCCATTACATAATACATGATCTCCACCCAGCCCTCCAGAGTGATCACCTAGGAGGAAAGATTCTATTGAGTGTCAAGAAATAAACATTTTCAAATTCCATGACAAGGCTTGCTCAACAGAATATAACTGCAAACTTTACTTACAGAGTTGATATGACACGTTTAAATATGATGGACTTAGCTAATGAACATAGTCAAATAATAGAGTAAAAATATTGAATAGGTGCTTAGGTTAATCAAATTAAATTCATTTTGAGAAGAATGACTGAAATTGAATAGTTCAAACAGCCGAAAAGACATCTTTTGTTCAAAATTAATTATTTGATCAAAATCGGGTCAGCCATTCAAACACGCAAAAAAAAAGAAATTAATTCAACAACCTTTGAATAATAACTTTAGAATGCAGTTATAAAAATATGTATTAAGATTCATGCAAGTAAAATATCAGCAACCCACAGTTCCGACCTCACTTTTACCTCACCAGTCTTCAAACTCATGTGAAACATACCTGAAAGATTACGATCCAGGCGTAGACAATGTTGTCAAAGTTGATGGCACCTTTGTGGGGGTTACCACTTCCTGTGTGGCATCGAGTGTAATACTGGTTCCAGTTGATGCAAAGACCCACTGCTTCACCGGCACCACTACCGTTAGCCAGTGGCTCAGGACTCAAGCCCAGAGCCTGTCTGTGGAGCGCGTCCTCCCTGTCCAGGCAGCATGTGCGTCCTCCTTCGCGCCTCGCCGGCACATCGGCACATGACATGATGCCATTATCAGATGCCAAGGAGCAGATGAAGGGGCGTTCATCATTCTCCTCAGGCTGGTAGTACGGAGCAGGCGGGGTCATACCTGAAGAGCTGGGGTCGGGACAAGGTAAGACACTAAGTTAGTTGGTTATGGAATCAAATCTGTATATACACATAATAGAGTTGTATCCTTCGCTACTTCATTTGGGGAGTTTCAGGAGGATTTCAGTGAAAGAAGTGGAGTCAAGAAGGTGCAAGAAGGGGAGAATGTGAAGTACTCGACCAAGCCTGTGGAATAAATGCATCATTTAAGGGGGGATAAAGAAAAGAAAATGATCCTGCATGAACAGTAAACACTTTATTACAAATCTGGACAAAGCTCTCTCTCGCTCTCACACACAGACACACAGACACACAGACACACACACACACACACACACACACACACACACACACACACACACACACACACACACACATCCACACACACACACACAGATCCAGAAGCTGCTGACCTTAACTAGACTAGTTTTTTACAATCACTTTGCTACTAATTTCAGAACCTTGATGTGATTTTTCAAAACTCTAGACACAAAACTCACAACAGTCATCACTTGTAACACAGGCTATCCAATGTTCAAAACATTGGATTGTGCATTCATATCTCTAAAGAAGTCTTGCACTTGCACAATCACTGGTTCAAAAAACAAATATATTGTGAAATTCCATTGAAACATTACTTTAGATCACCCACACACAAGCTACCCATAATTTCACTGGGTCATCGTTCATACAATTAAATATTGTAGTACAAAATAGGTGATACATGTTTCATTATGGTACTACAAGTAAATACATCCCTGTAAAAGTACTGCAGTAGTAGAGAGAATACTACAGACCAATGTGGTATAAGTATATATATATATATATATATTTATCCAGGTAAGTCGATTGAGAACAAATTCTCATTTGCAACGACAACACACACACACATATACATATACATACACATATATATATATATATATATATATATATATATATATATATATATATATATATATATATATATATATATATATATATATCTCATTTGCATATAGAGATGATTTTATGGAAAGTACCCCATGCCAATCTCTAGGTATGGTGAAGGGTATGTGATGATGTGGGGGTATGGTGAAGGGTATGTGATGATGTGGGGGTATGGTGAAGGGTATGTGATGATGTGGGGGTAGGGTGAAGGGTATGCGATTATGTGGGGGGGTATGGTGAAGGGTATGTCATGATGTGGGGGTATGGGAAAGGGTATGTGATGATCTGGGGGTATGGTGAAGGGTATGTGATGATGTGGGGGTATGGTGAAGGGAATGTGAAACTTCATCAGGATGCATAGTATCCTGGATCCATGAAATAACTGGCCTTAAATAAAAATCTGCCGGCCTTTATGGGAATTTAACATAGGGGTGTACTTATTTATGCCCCCTGTATTTTAAGGAAGAACATTTATTTATTTACGATACATTATTCATTCACAAAGAAAATTGGTGTCCTTAAAGATTGGATTTTTCCTCATTTTTTTAATTAAGGCATTAATATCAATTTGCAAAAGATGATTTTTTTATTCTTCTTTTTAGTCAACTTTAGCATGGGTGTCCTAATTTTTTCACGACTGTAAATTATATATCTAAATCATCAGTAGCGAGTTGGAAGAATTGGACAAGAAATTCCAAGGGCCTGAATCCATACAGTGCAATACTGTCAATACTGTAAAAAGTTGGTAAATGGGACCATAGAAACAGTGTCTGGTAAACAGTAGTACAGTACAGTGAAGGTAGTACATGGGACCATAGAAACATTGTCTGGTAAACAGTAGTACATTACAGTAAAGAATGATGATAAAATATTACATCCATAGATACTGTATTCTAATTGGTTCATGCTCCACGCTAACTGGTGACAATGAATCTCGTTATCTTGAAACTTTCATGATCTAAATATGGAATATTGTTTGTCTGTTTCCATACAACTATGCATTAAGAGTAATGCAACAGTTACTTATCATTTTGAGTAGTTGTATGGATTGATAGTTAGATGACTGTAATGAAATGAATAGACAATTATCTGAAATGTAATGTGTGAATTGCTTTTTGAAATAGTAGTACTTTGATGTTAAGTTGTGTCATATTGAACAAGTGATCTTTGTTAAATGAACAAATGATCTTTTGTTCATGTGTATTGTATCCAAGCAATTGAAAAAAGTGTTAGAGTTTTGAAAAATGTGTATTTTGATCATTGGTTGTGAGTTTCGTGTCTAGAGTTTTGAAAAATGACGTCAAGGTTCTGAAATTAGTAGCAAAGTGATTGTAAAAAACTGTAATAAATGAATGAAATGTTGTGTTTTTGGTAGCCACAACAAAATGTTTCTTCAGTTCTCTCTCTGAACTACTCAAACAAGACATAAAGAACGGCATTCTTTTACAGCCAATCCAGTAAATACTACCAGTCCTTTACAACAGGATATTCAACGCTTCACCAGCATGTTAAAAAAAAAAACTTTTACTTGCAAGTGAATATTTAGTCTGGTCTTGACAAAGCAGACATAACATGTCAGTTTTGCCATTTGAAACAGGGACAGCTCTGCGCTGATTGATTAACCTGATAAACACATGGACCTCATTCGATTGGGACTGTGATAGGTAGAGATAATCATACTTTCACACTTTCTGAGATGCAAAGTGTTCAGTAGGAGTAAATGAGTACCATGAGGTCACTGTATCAGGATATTTGTGGGATGTCCTGATACAGAAGCAGCTGCATTCAATCTGTAGTCAAAGATACAGGCAAAACAAAAACGCTATTTCCTAAGCTAACTAACCAGTTCACAAGGACATCATTGGAGATGAGTATATTTAGCACCAGACAACAAATTGTTTAATCATGTTAAGTAAATCATGTGGAAACTGTATGTGAGATTGTGTGTGTGTGTGTGTGTGTGTGTGTGTGTGTGTGTGTGTGTGTGTGTGTGTGTGTGTGTGTGTGTGTGTGTGTGTGTGTGTGTCATAGTGTGAAATCAGCAGAAAAACAGATTACACTCTCGTGCATTGACACCTATTACACACATACACACACCTTCAATGAACTCATTCTTTTCATGTACGCACCCCTCGTGAGTGAGTGAGCGGCTGATTCCTGCCAAACTTAATGACACATCTCTAAATTCTGAATCTGACTGATTGCCACCATCTGAAGCACCTCATCACTTCCTGAGATGTCTGTCTGAGATACCTGCTTTAATGGAAGCATGCCAAAGAGTCTGTCTTTCACTTCATGTCCACCTAGAACACCTAGAGAAGCCCATTACCGAACACACACATTCAGCGTCACTGGACCTACAGTATTTACTTTTTGCACTCTCTGTCTGTCACTCCAGCCCTCCTTTCGCTGTTTCTCTATTGGTTTTTTTCTTACATTTTATCCCCTGATATACTCACATACACCTCAAGCTCAGGCATACATATATGCATACGTATAATCTTGCGTATAATCTCAACACCTGGACTCCTTTACTCTCTTTTATACTCCTGTGTTTTATCTCCTCTTTTTATAGTGTTTGTCATCTTTCTTCTTCCTTTCCTTTACTATCCTTTTCAGTCCCCTCTCCCGCTCTTTGAGATTGTCCCTACTCCCCACCTCTCTCTCATTTCCACCTTTCCCCATCTCTCCAATTTTCTTGATCCTTCCCTATCTCTCCAAGTCAATAGCGGGTTAGATACTGCTGACATACATAGGAGGAGATTTTCTCCTTCTACCTCGACTGCAAACCCTACACATGCACACACTACACACATGCATGCACAATAATTCCAGGATCGATAGTTACAGTGGCCATATCAGGCTACACCAGCTCCCATTGTGAGTAACTTGGAAACCATTCATTGATTGACACATTTTGCAGGTATGCACTGAGGCACACTGAGTTTACACTGTCTTCGGGACAGTAGAGTTTATGCAATCCCAACAATGGCATTCAAATTGGTGATTTACTAATGGTGCTGAAGTGGAATAAGGTATAAAGACTTAGAGAGAGAAAGAGAGAGAAAGAAAGAGAGAGAGAGAGAGAGAGAGAGAGAGAGAGAGAGAGAGAGAGAGAGAGAGAGAGAGAGACCCTGTCAGAGCAGTAGAGCATGAATGAAGGCTGTTGCCCCCCTGCTGGTAACTTGGCATTGCACAGCATGGCACAGCAAAACCTGGCATCACACTGAGAACACACCTGCCAGTGGAGAGCGAGACAGAGAGAAGGACCAAGGCTACATACTATAGTAGAAGAGAGACTCTGGGTTAGAAAGGAAAGATTGCATTACAGAAAGAAGACATACCATACAGAAATAGATAAAATAGAATGGGAGACAAAGGAGAAACAGAGACCAACATGCATGATCTTGCTTTGGGAGTGCATTGGACAAACTCTCCTTTTACGATAAAAATGGCTGTGCAGTGTGAATGTGTCTTCACAACAAATCACCTAAGCTAGAGGTATTGGAAAAGAACCACTAAAAGATACTGAGAAGGGAAACAGGCAGGCTGATTGGAGAAAAAAAAATACAGCACAAAGGCAAGAATAAGGCGGAATAAGGCACGAAAAGAGGGAAGGTAGAGATCAAAAGAGTGAGGGTGTAAAATGGCAAAGTGAATGCTGCACTTGACCGCAACACTTAGCCCACTCTATTATTACCCTTCAGACTGCTAACGATAGCCCTTTACTTAGCATAATAGCCCTAAAGTGCTAACTCAATACAACCTTTCTAATTAAGCATGAACAAGCATAATGTTAGTACAATACTTTAAAATAATATGCAAAAATGATACTGTGATTAAATAATAAGAAAAAATCTGCTGACCAGTCTACTGAAATGATTTTTATTCTAAAGGTGGACTAAAACATTGCAGTTGTCTACTGATCCTCCTGATCAAGATTTTGTCATTTTGCTTTACTCCATGTAGGAAAGTCACAGTGGAGTTCTCAGCTGTTACTGTGAATCACTGTATCACCCTTCAGCCTCTTGAAGATAAATGCAGAAAATATTGGTTAGTAACTTTGTAAAGTGATTACAGGAGAGATTGTTGTGGTTAATGATGCATCTCAAGTTTAAGGTGAGGACAAAAGAGTTAGGACTGTGCCAGCTGGCAGACATGTGTCCCCTTTCATCTGGCTATAAGGTCTGTCCTTAGTATACGCTGTGTCAGCATAACCAGAGACAGAGTGCATAGAGGCAGAGATGCATGGCTTATATACATATTAGAACACACACATCATGGGTGTATAAAACGTTCTAGCCAGCTGATGCCAGCATAAAAAAGGAAACAGAGAGAATGCCATGAAATCAAACACACCTGAATATTTGTGAATGTCACTCAAAGACACAGTGGGTGATGTAGTCATGCAGGGTCATGAATATGGAGGCATGCAGCTGAAATCTAATCACATTCGCAGTTGGGAAAAACTGTACTGTTACAGTTGCTTTGAAGTTTGAGAGAAAGAGAGAGAAAGAGGATACTGTGTATGTACAATCTTGTACAAAAATAATCTGAAAGAGAAAACTATCAGGCATTAAAAGAGTGTATGCCCATATACAAACTGCACAAAATGTACATTTTACAATATATATATTTTTTTATAGATTACTGTAATATGGTTTTTCAATTTCACTATATGACTCAATGGAAGGGAAACGAATGGGAAGCATACAGGTAAGGTTTGAGGGCAGATCCACATTCTCTCTCCATCATTATAACTTTCAATGTGTGGCCCATCAACTTAATTTTACACCACAAAGGGATTGGCATAACACACACACGCCACTGACACGCAATGTTAAACTCACAGGGTGAAGTTCTCCTCCAGGTAGCAGCGATTCCTCAGTAGCCCCGCCCACAGCTGCACGCCGATGATGCCAAAGATGAAGAAGACGAAGAAGCAGAGCAGCAGCACATTGCCTAGCATGGGTAGAGTGTCTAGCAGCAGGTTCACCAGGATGCGCATACCTGTGTGTTGCAGCAGGTCAATCAATCAATGATAGATTATCACAGGCTTACGCCACTGATGAGGAAATACAACATTTGCATATAGATTGCTTTGTTGCACAACTTCTCTTATGTGGATCCTACTGTAGGTCTATTTCAACTAAACCTACAGTTACACTGAAATTGATTCTAACAATCTCTGTTTATGGAATGTTGTAAGTACGTATTACCAATACTACTTCATTAAAAGCATCGGTGACTATACACTACTAAATTGTTTAGCCAAATATGTTTTGAAGGAACCTACCTCCTAGACTGGAAAAAGTCAAGGAGGTGCTCCATTCTTTTAACACACAGAGGTCATAAAGAAGGCGGTCGGGTCGGATGATGGGCACACAAAAAGCAGGACATTGATCACATCCTGATTCCAGCATGAGGTAAGGTTTAGGCTACTAAAAGTCTTGTTTTTGGTTAAATATTTCGAAAAGTAAGCTTGACTTTTTTAACCAAGACCGGCATCGTTCACCTAACCTTTGCCTAGTCCTTTGATTTCTCTTAACATGACCATAGAAGACACCAATCATGATTTAGTAGCAGATTTTGCAGAGAGAAAAAATGTCATATGTTGTCAGTGGATATTTTCTCCCCCCGTTTTCTGACTACCTCTTCACTGTTAACTCCAACTCCAATGAAGGAGAAAATGTCAACAACAATCTACAAAAATAAATAATAATCCTCAATATGTTGATAAAAAGTGTAATCCACGTGGTATTACATTCTCTTTAAAACATATTGGCTGTTGCAATTTAGTAGAAATGAAAAATAACTTTGAAAGGACAGAATTGTATAAAAGCCTACCCAACATTTTTAGGCACTTGTTTGAAATCTGCTAATGAGAGCAAACTGATTTGAAAGCACATGTAGTATAAAAACTACTTTACAGTCCACCCCATGAACAAACAAGGGTAACCAGGCTACATGAGGTCTCATTCATGATTAGATGAACCCTAATTGCAGAAACACCAGCTTGTCGCCTGTCGAAAAATTATGACCTCATCCCCTGTGGATGGGCCCCGTCTTGCAGAGATGACATATTGTTATAATGACAGCTGATTGGATTAAGAAGAGAGAGAGAGAGGTGAAACCCACTGATGAGATCACAGCCACCCTGTACTGACACCTGAGAGAGGTGTGTGTGTGTGTGTGTGTGTGTGTGTGTGTGTGTGTGTGTCTGTGTCTGTGTGTGTATGTGTTGTGTGTGTGTGTGTGTGTGTGTGTGTGTGTGTGTGTGTGTGTGTGTGTGTTTTGGTGTTACTATGAGTGTGACTAGGTTTATATCTCTACTTATCTAGTGTGTGTGTGTGTGTGTGTGTGTGTGTGTGTGTGTGTGTGTGTGCGTGCGTTTGTGTGTATGTGTGTGTGTGTGTTTTTCAGTGCCATACTGCGATTCATGAATAACAACTCGACAGTAGGTTAATGTGTCGTAAACACAACAGCGCATTTAATCTGCCAACAGACTGAATGACAGGAGAGAAGCTGAGAGAGAGAGGGAGAAAGAGAGAGAGAGAGAGAGAAAGTGATGATGACAATGTACACACATGCAGACAATATTTACAAGAATTCAAATACCTTAAGTGCTAATCAATGCTGTCCCTCCCTTTTGATTTTTACTACATCTAGATCAGTGATTATGTGCCCATTTAAAATGTGTGTGCTCATGTTTAGAGGCTCATTTATCAAGTCAACATACAGTGTGTATCTGCATGTGTACAATAATTGATTTTGAACAAATTTTTTTTCAGCCGTAATGAGTGGTCAAAACGCAATATCCACCTTATGCCAAATAATTTATTTTATGAAGGAGAAGTTCCCTCCTGACATTGGCCAAGCTCCTTGTAGAGAAAGAAGTTGTGAATAACACATTGACATCAACGAGTCAATCTTGGATTAGAAAAAGCAATGAAACGGAAATTTGGGAATCCATGAAAATTCTATCTTCATTTTCTTTTCTTTTTTTGAGGTGAATGGTCTCGTCTACTGGTATTAAATGGAGAGCAGTAGCATTGCTGGTGTGTATGGATCTCTGGTGGTGGCTGGAGGCGAGTCTAAATGTGTTTGTTCCCCAGGGTCCTTATCATTAGGCCACTGTTCCATTAGGCCTAATTGGGTGAAGAGAGGGAAAGACAGATGGAGGGGAAGAGAGGGAGAACAAGAACGAGACACAACCCGAGGGTGTGCCAAAAAAAATACGAGGGCCAAAATCGGAAAGAAAGTAGGAAAGAACAAAAGAACAAAAAGAAAGAGAAAAAGGTGCATGCAAACAAACAACAAATATTAAAGGGAATGAAAGCATACAAACGTAACCAGATAGAAAAGAAACTGTATGGTATCATACAAATCAATCTTTTTCTCAGCTTTTTATGCTTTGCCTCCTTTTTTTTTTTGTCATCCTCTCACATCTTCACTACCTGCCTCCATCTCTCTCCCCTCCTGGTGACTGTACCAGTTTGCCAGCTCCTGCGGTTCCCAGATAAAGATGGATGCC
Source organism: Perca flavescens (assembly GCF_004354835.1). Lineage (NCBI taxonomy): Eukaryota > Metazoa > Chordata > Actinopteri > Perciformes > Percidae > Perca > Perca flavescens. Next base: position 9,430,664 of record NC_041345.1, on the reverse strand, counting down.
TCCCCTAGCGCCACAATGGAAACACATTTACAGCTATCTGCCTGTGCTATTTATTAAACCACAAGGGTTCTCTTCTCTTTCCTTCCTCCGAACACTAGTTTCTACAGTGTTTGGTTGTCTAGCACTCCCACTATCTCACACCAATTTCACCAAAAAGTAAGTCTAACACAACAGCACACACACACAGCACAGGACTGCTAGCTGTCATTTTGTTGGAGGGTTACAAATTGAGGTGTGTGAGGGGTCAGAAAGTGCTCATGCTCCCTGTGTACTCCCTGGGTGCTCTGTGGGCAAAGTAATGATCCAACAAAACAAGTAACAAATAGCTCTGTCCCCATGCTTCCTAATGCCAAATGGGGTCAAGGAGAGAGGACAAAATCAGGCTACCACATGCAGCTTACCGTTCACAACGTAAACAATAACGGTATGCACACATCACACACACACACACACAGACAACTACAGTATGACCAAATATGATAATAAGAGAAACTATGAGTAGGCTCATGTAAATGCACACATATATATGCATGAATATGCAACCATGCATATGCTAACAAACTCATAGATTCATGCTGATGCATAATCATTTCTAGAAAGCAGATTTGTTTACAATCTGAACACTTGAGACACTTTGCCCACTCTACTGCATTACACTTCAAACCACTTGAAGCGTAATGCAGTTAACATGTATACTATCTGAGTGCTGCTGCTGTGGCCGTCTAAAATATTGGGCTGAGTAGGATGGCTCCACCTGAAGGGTAACTTGTACTTCGGGAATGCGTGGGAAATTAAAATCAACTCGGGCACTGAAGACAGGATGCTTTTTCAGTTACGGTAATTACACTAAATACGGAGAATCTCCCATGATTGGACACACAGCAAAATCAGTATTTGCGTAGAGAAAAAAAAAAACATAATTTTGGATGTGTGTTTTTAAAAGGTCTAAATTAAAAAGAAAAAGAAAAGAGAGAAATATTTTCACAGCTGGGTGTTAAAAGCAGCAGAGAAGCAAAACTAATATATAAGCTGAAAAGGTAAAATAATTGGTTGGAGAAAAAAATAACATAAAAGAAGGCTTTGGATGTGTGCTTGTTGAAATAACACAAAGGAAGCTTGTGGATAAAAGTGTTATAACAGTCCACACCTGCAGTCTAAAGGCCCTGTGTAGCCAGAGAGCATCTCGCAAGCAGACTCAAACACATCCACTCTTTCTGCTCATATGCTTTTTTTTCTGATCAGTAACTAGATTGCTTTCTTTTTCCTACAGTATCTGTCCCCAGTGCCCAAACTGAATTAGGCAACAGGGCTTTCATGCAATCAGTTCCATCTGCTGCAGACTCTTTTCATGATTATTTGGAAGAGACGGCCTCTCTCAGTGACTTTAAAATATTGAGGAAAAGTTTGGTAACACTTTACTTGAAGGTATCGACATAATCGTGACATGACACTGTCATAAGTATGACATGACACTGTCATGAACATGTCATAAACGCTATAAACAAGTCATAAACGTTTATGACTTCTGTCATTAAGTGTCATTCGGTTTTTGTCATGACAAGCTGACATTAAATTTGTTTGGGATGTCTTTGTAATGACAACTTGACATTAACCAGCATCCTGTTTAATGTCAAGTTGTCTTAACACTAGAACGGCCATGACGGTCATTTTGACCGTTTTGAAATTTATATGTGTAATAACTTTGCTGAATAAAAAAATACAATCCTGCTGCTGCCTGACTTTTCCTAAAATAGTCTGTATTTTAATTTAAAATTGTTTTTACATACATTACACAAAAGGCAAAGAAAATACAATCACTTTTACCTATTTCGGCCATACACGGTCATATTGACCGCTCGGATTTTTGCGGTATTGTTTTTAATATTTCGCGCGGTTGAAGATGCATCTTGGTTGCTTAGTAACTACCATAGTCTCTATCAGAGAAACGTAAATAGCGGTCTCGAGTAAAAAGTGTGGGCATCACCGATGGGCCGAAGGCAAAGCCAGAGTCGGTAACGTAGGCTACTACAATAAATACGGCGTGGATGGACTCAGTTCTGAATCAGAAGGCAAGCATCGGACGTTTGCTCTGTGAAAGGCGCGGTACACGTAGATGGCCGGTGGCTGTTTACATGTTCATATAACTTTATACATCCTGAACTGGCTGGAATCATTGCACTCATCCTCTCCAAGAAGTGCATAGCAGTAAAATTTACCGGAGGAAGTTCATGCAGCAACTGGCAGAGGAGCTGAGAGCGGAGTTTATGGAGGAAAAAAGGGAAGCGGCGCACGGTCCGAGCTGCGCTGCGCACCACAGCAGAGCCAGGTTAGGTTAGGTTATAGCTAAATGTTCAAATAAGATACTTTTAATTGTTATTTGGCTGTTATGAGTTAAGTTGAATGAATTTCCAGACCATATTTTTTGGGATATGAATGTATGGAATAATGACGGTTTACTATGCCATGATATGAATTATTGAAACACGTATTACTACTCAAATGTATAATTAAACTCGTTAAAATGTACATTTCGGTGTTATTACGTTTTTCTAAAGATATCCTAACACAATACATAATACAATATCGCAATTAGGTATTTATGATGAGAGATTATAGAGTTTGGAATGTGGCGGTCAAAATGACTGCTCACGGCAGTTCTAGTAGTTATGGAATTCCGGCACTTTAATGTCAAGTTGTCATTACAAAGACATCCCAAACTAATTTAATGTCAACTTGTCATGACCAAGACAACTTCTGGTATTGTCAGTTTGATTAATGTCAAGTTGTCATAATCAAGACAACCCAAACAATATCAACTTAATGACACTTAATGACAGAAGTCATAATCATTTATAATGTTTATGACACGTTCATGACAGTGTCATGTCATAGTTATGACAGTGTCATGTCACGATTATGTTGATACCTTCAAGTAGAGTGTTACCAAAAGTTTTTCAGTGGACATGCTTTGTTTAGCCATGTGGTCCTTATCGCAACTGGACTGAACCAACGTTTTCTGTTCAAGAGTGTGTCATAAGCAAAACATTTATGTCATTTACATGAAAAAAAGTATAAAATCTCATAAAGCATGCATTTTTTATATCAACGGAAAATTTGTTTTGTTTTTAAGATTACTCACTAGTTGCTACTAGTATCTGAAACTTCATTACCCACAATTAGCATTCACTGCTAATGCTTGGCTCACTGTGATCAGATCAGTCGGAACATAACTTGGGCAGGCTAATTGGTGCTTACAATTATAAAGAGTTGCCTGTTAGGGCAGCAGGACAAAGAAATCAATAAGAGTTAAAAGTTTGACCAAGAACTAAGTTTTAGATTAAAGGAACAGTGTTATGGTCACGGACCGATCAGTGGAGCAGCATTAATAGATGGTTTGTAAATCTGATAGAGCTGTGACTCAGGGCCTGAGCGGGCTGTGTGATTAAGCATAAGATGAATGTTTAATGATGCCCGTGGGGAACAGGTGGCATGCGGGTGCACAAAAAAAAGCTAGAGATGAAATACATATACATGAATTTTCATGCGGATGCATTTGTGCTTTATGTGCACTGACTGACACACAGGAGCACAAAGACAAGCTACAAGCAGAGACAATCATTGTCACATTAAAGTGCACTTTTGCGCAAACAAATGCACAAAAAAAAAA